>NW_011499876.1:1282821-1407512 GCF_000495115.2 Populus euphratica | reverse complement strand
TTTTTTTTAGTAAAATCCTATCATCTTAGTTACTCTTGTTTTCAACTCAATTAACCTACTACATCCTGGCAGTTTTTTCCATTTAAAACCTTGGTTTTGTAGCTGTTAGAAAAGCCATATTCTCACAACTATTCTCCCGTGCAACTATTTTCTAGCAAAGTCTTTAGTTTTATTGTCTAAACTTTTTAATGGTATCCTTGTTTTGTCTTATCTTTTGTTGGATGGGGTCTCTAACCATGTGAAATTCTAATCATTACCATAAATTTTTCCCGTAAAATTAGCATTATGTAAAGTCAAAATGCATGTATTTTTACTTATTTTGGAATCATAGGCCTCCCTTTTATTGGTTTCCTATGAGTTTTTCTTTCTGATGTGAGCTCGTTTGTTTGCTTGGATTTGTCTTCTTGAGCTAGGATTTGTTTTCTCTGCTACATTTCTTACCCACTTCATTCTTAGAAAGAAAACTCTAAACTTTTATTTCTTATGGGGCCCTTTCTTGCTCCACTAGATAAGTGATTTGACATTGTTTTTCATAATATTTTTATCAATGCTTTAATTACCTTTTCATTTTAAAGGATTTTTGGTTTTGTTTCAACATTAAAATCTTTTTTTTTCAAGAAGAAATCTTTAAAAGACTTTGTTTTATTCATGAAAACTAAAACTTTCATGTATACATCAAAACTATATTTCAAGCAATTCTCTTGAAGGTTTTATCACTTTCAGAGTGTGGTTTATCTTAGGCCAGGCTTTTACTAGAAGTAGCCTTCTATTCCGATTTGCAAAGAGGTTTCAAGAATTTACTTAAAAATCTTTATATAATCAAATTTTATATTAATTTTTAAGACGTCTTCTTAAGTGAAAGTTTTTTAACATATATGATGATGACAACTTGATAATTAGAATGTATTATCATGTCAAAGTTTAAAACCATGTTATTAACTCAAGTTTATTATTATTATTATTATTGTTAAGATGGATCCGATGTTTTATGAAACATGTTAATGGAATTATATATTATTTTATAAACCAAATTGTGATGTGTTTAACGTTTAATAGTAATAAAAAAAACTTCATAAAACACACTAACACATTCTTGAAAAGAGAAATTAAAAATAATATTAAACTCTTGTTCTTGACAAACTCTTTTGTGGCAAGAAGGGAAGAAAAAACAAAACCATAGCATCTCTTGTTTGACGCCCAAAGATGATATTTTAGCTCTTAGGAACATTTCACATCATAATAACTGATGACATGTCTTGTATTGGTCATATTATTTTTCTACCCTAATCCTTAGGGAACGTCCTGCCACTCCACATTGCAGCAAACATTAACTCCAGCCCTAACCTCTTCGACAGATCAGACAACACACACTCATATATAAGATTATAAAGTATATATCTATGGATTAAAAAAAGGTTCCTCATTTTGTTTGGAAATCTTCTTTTTTTTTGAATGATATATAAGGAAATTGTTAAACCAATTTTATAGCATAGACTAGGTCTCATTCTAATCAGATTTTTAGTAAATCAGTCATAGCGAGTTGGGATCAAACTAGGAGATTTGTCTATAAATAATTATTATTCAGAGAGTGCGTAGTAGTTAACGCTCTTGCGTCAAAATTGGTACAATTTTTTTATGAAAACGATAAGCTTCGATGAAGTCATCTTTGTCACAAAGTCTAAGAATCACGAACAAGAACCTAGCAAGTTGGGATCAAACTCCCCTCACTAAGTGCTTCAAATCTTGATTATTAATTTAAAATCTGGCAAATTTCTTAACTTGGTTATTAATTATCAGGGCCCTATAGATAACAAGACGTTGTTATTTTATCTTTTGTATATATAATAATGATAGAATACTAACAAATTAATTATGTAATTACTTACATGATGCTAATATAGTTTAAAATTTTGTCTTTTTCTACAGTCCTGAAATACAAATATTCGGGACTTGCAAAATTATCTATTAGACATTGTATAAAGCTAATCCCATTAATTAAGAACACTAATTTCTAACTAATTAATCAAACTTAAAAAGATTTTTTAAGTCCCATAGCACTGTACTGGAAGTTCAAGTACGGCTTGAACGTGATTTAAATTAACCAAACTAAGAAATAATGCCAACGTTTTCTTTTTGATAAGCCATTCATATGAGTAAACATAGCACCAAATTTCAAAAGAAAAACCAAACAGTGCCATCTTCCTTGTCAACTCAGCTACCTCTCTAGCAAGACCTAACCATTCTAGGTTTACCTTTTGATACCACTCATCCGTTTAGTATTCCAATCGTGAAACATGAAAAATAGAAGAAAAATAAAAATTAGCAAATGCATTACACGTGACAACATTCCAAACACTTGGGCATGGCTCAAGCCGCGACCTCCTAGACCTTTGGACAGGCTGAATAGCTATAAAATCATGGTTGCTTAGCCCTAAACCACTATAATCTAGGTATTTGAAGCCCTGTTCTGTCCAAATAATAGATTATGAATGCTAAAAGTACCCCAAACTTTCCATCCCAAACTGCCAAACTATCACAAGATGAAAGAAAGAAATAATTAAACGTATATACAAAATATATATAAACGATATTAATGGTGTGAATTAATTTCACGTTCATATATAGTAGGAGGCATTGTGTGTATACGCAAATATGCTACCGACCATATTGTAATTCACATGCACAATGAAGATAGCTAGCTAGCTTGCTTGCTAGGGACAGAATATTATGACTGGTGGATATTGTATCAGTGCATTTAGGGTTGTCAACTTCTTTGCAGAGGTTGTAAAGGAAGACGATGATTCACGAGAGAACTGCTTCCCATATTATTAACTGTGAGAGAAAATATGGGTCTGGGAACGTACAAATTTAGGTCCCAGGAAATGAAAAGGGAGGGTACTTTTAGTTTAGGGCATACCCATCACCAACTCCACCTCCAAGCCCTAGCTAGCTATAAATTAAAAACATTAATAAATGAAAGGGGGCAGATGGTCAAGTGAGGGTCCAGGGTCCTGGTATGGTCAGAAAGTCAACTTTTTTACTCTAATTAAATCCAACGGTGATGGTGGACCCCCCCAATGTTGTTATGTGATTTGTGATCATGCCCTGTCAAGTCACATATCTGGCCGTTTGTATCTTTGATTTCTTTTCTCTCTTTTTTCTCTTCTTTTTTTTGTCCTCATAAATTATTTGGATTGGATAGCACGATTACTATCTTATGATCCAGAGTCACGTTATTAAAATCTTCACTCACTCATGATCATCAATATATGTATATGGTCACATAATTGATAACTCATATTGATGGTGACATTGGCATGTTGCAAGTTAAAGTAAAGAGTCGGCAAAATTATAAATTTATGATGTGCAACCAAATACAAATGTTGTTTAGTGTTCTAGAATAGAAAAGGATAGGTATAGAAAAGAAAAAAATGTGTATAGTTAAAGAAACATAAATACAAAATACAAAAAAAAAATACATGCTTGGTTGAAGAGGAAAAAATAAAGACATAAAATAAAATATTTTTGAAATAATTTAAAATGATTTTTTATAATTATAGAGAGATATATATGCTTCATTTCCATTGTTGCTCACTTTTCTATCTTAAATTGGCAACCAAATGTTACCAAGGTGGATGCTTCAACATCAAACTGCAATTTGTATTATAATATTTATAACTTATTATTGTGTTTGTATTTTAATATAGTAATGGTCTGACCACATAAGATCTGGTCTAAATTGGTGAGATCTTTGTATCTTATGGTTTTTATAGTGGTTGAAATTATGATAACTCATTGCAATGAATACCAAACTTTTACATATTTAGTGTTTTATGTCACTACCAAACTTTAATGGTGAGAGAGAGAGAGAGAGAGAGAGAGAGAGAGAGAGAGAGAGAGAGAGAGAGAGAGAGAGAGAGAGAGAGAGAGAGAGAGAGAGAGAGAGAGAGAGAGAAATATTCATATGACTTCACATATGGACACCACCAACCTCCAACCTCCCATATACATATGTGATGATATGTATGCAATTGTCTTTCAAATTCAATAAAAAATTTCAAAATAATTAAATTGATAATTCCTTTAATTAGTTCGACATTGGTTGGATGCATCAAAATTGTTGTGCAAAGAACAAAATTAAATGAAGCTAGGCAATTAAAATTTAAGAGTAATCAAATGTTTGACATCAACATATCAAAATCATAAAAAAAAAACCTAAAAATATCAACTCAATGTTTTTTTGAATAAAAAACAATTTGAATCATAAAACAAGCACTCCCTTAAGATTTTAAAAATGTTGTGATAAAATAATATTAGAAAATAAAATTAAAATTGGTAATAGAAAATCATTTCTTTACATTATATTTTTAAAAATGAAAATATTAATGAATATTAAAAAAAATTCTAAAACACAATAATGCAAACAAATAGTTTAAGGATGGGCGAAGCTATGTTCATTTTGTAGTTTAGGATGAAATGGACCTTTTAATGAATGATAATTTTGAAAAAGTATCTCACCATAAAAACTTCAACTTTTAAACAAGGTCTTTGAGTGTGTTTGGGTTAGCTGTTATGCTTGCGTTTAGTAGTGGGTCATTTAGTAATAGGACTCACTACTAAACGTAAAAAAAATAATACAAACATAAAAATAATGCATTTGATTCATGAATTTTGTGTTTTTGAGGGTTGTACTGTTAGGTTTTTTAAAATATATACACACAACGAAAACAATAAATTTAAAATTTTTTAGAAGTTCTCATAAATCTTGTTAGACAAATTTATTTAGGGTTTATTAAAAGATTACCTAAAGATCAAATGCTTTTCAACTTTGAATATTTACTTCAAAATTAGATTGTCATAAGTTACAAGTCATCCAAATATCCAGTCTCTAATAGTAATTCACATAAACCACCAATAAGAAACCTTCTAAACCTATTTTGGAGAGAGAGAATGTTATACTTTAGAGTGTTAGCTCTCTTTTTTTCTTTTTTTTTTTGTGTTTTAAGTGTTTTTATACTATACTTTTTCACATTCTCTTAAAAAATAAAAAGTATAACATTCTATTTATAGAAAAAATTAAAAACCCTATATATGATAAAATCTCGATTTTCCCCTTAAATAATATCACATATATACTACTTTAGACTAATTTTAGAAATTTATTCAGTCAAGTTTTTACTTGATTGTTTATATATCTAGAATTGTAATATCCTATATTTATTACATTCTAATCTTGAATTTCTAAAATTTATTTACAATCAAGTCACACTTGGTTAATCATCCCATTTTAATTTCTAATAAATATTTCTTATATGTGTGACCCATTAGATTTTCTAATAAGTTGGCTCAAATATAAATCATAATTCTAAAAAAAATAAGATTAATTAAGTTTAATAATTTAATTTATTATTAATTAAATAATTAATTTATTTATATTTAAAGACCAAGTACAATTTACCAATCTGTCATGATCATCTAAATATTAAAAAATTTATAAGTGATTGACTTAACATTTTAGTGATTAGTTTTTAAATGTAATTATTATCATTTCATCAAGAATGTTTTGATTCAAACATTGTAGCATGAAGTATATATGTTTTGTCAAATCATGTTAGTTCTAACTATTATAGTCATTGATTATTTAAATAAAATTTTAAAACTCTTTTAAAAATTCATTTCATCTTAATCAAGGATTTCACAATCAATATTATTTGATAACATATGAAATATTTTATCTAATTCACCTAAGATGATGAATCATCTCTTAATTACTTAAATATTTTTATATAGTTTATGTTATATTTAATATATACCTATTTATTACTCTTGATTAGGAAAATATATAGTCAGGATCAAAACATAATTCTCTATATAAAATAATTTTATGATCTCAAGTCTAAGGATCACTTATATAACTATTACGTAAGTCTTTTCATAAACATAAATGATCTCTCCATATGGAATTCTCTTGTGAGTTAGTTCAGTGTACATGTCAATTGATAAGCACCTATATATTAGTTTCAAGTATCACTCATACCTCAATCTATGACAACAACTACTTTTTTTTATAAAAGAAAAAAATATAATACATATCGGTCTCAACAACTCTAATTAATATACAGTCTTAATATAACATTGACTAGGAATATTTACGTATAATGCTTTGATGTAATAAGAATTTCATTATTATGACAACTTTATAATTTTCTTTGTAAAGCATGTTTATCCCATCAATTTTATCTTTATGCTAGATTCATAAATTAAACATTAGATTTATTATTAAAATATAAATAAATATTAAAGATAAAAAAAATTCTTCATTAATAATAAATATGTTGTATATTAATAGAATTGGTGTTACGTGTAACCAATTGATTGGATATATTGCATATTCAATAACATGTACACCACAACAAACACAAGCCCAATCGCTAACCCAAATGAACCCCATATCTAGTACCTCTAGATAAGGTTTATATAAAAAATAACAATACAAAGTTAGATAAAAAGTTAAGAATGGAACACCAACCTTTAGTATTTTAAATAAGTCTTAAACTCAACTATCAAATTTAATATTCTAACACACCTCTTCAAGTTAAAAAATAAATAAAATTAGTAAGATTTGAACTCGTAATTATTAAATCATTAAAACTCTAATATCATGTTAATAAATCAAAATCTTAAAATGGATATAGTTTAACATTGTTATTTAACAAATCCAAAATATTTAGATGAAATATCTCATTAAAATTTATCATTTATTCAATGATCATCCACTTGTATGAACAGTGAAGGACCTTTTTCTTCTTTTTTTCCCTTCTAATTCATCTCCTTTTTCCTTTTTACTATTTTCCCTTTTTTTATTTCAATTTGTTTCTTTTTCTCAATTTCATCGTCAAACTTTTTTAACATTCATCCGAGTTGTTTTTTGTTCGATCAAGTCAACTAAATCATATCAGAACAACTCATACACTGTTTAGTTTTAAACTAAAGCTAAGCAATAAGGTAAGTCAAGAGGTTTTTTTTATATCAATTTTATCATTTTTCTTCTTAATTTTATCTTTAAATTTTTTTACCAGTCGGCTTATTTGTCTTTAGGCCAACCAAATCAACTAGATCATATCAAAACAATTCATACACGATTTGATTTTAAACCTAGTCTAAGCTAAAAAAGGTGGGTAGAAAGATTTTTTTTCATGTCAATTTCATCAAAAAGGTGGGTAGAAAGATTTTTTTTCATATCAATTTCATCTTCTTTTTTTTTTTTTTACTTTTTAATTTCATCCTCAGATTTTTTTTACTTGTGCACCAGGATGCTTTTAAATCGACCAAGTTGATTAAGTCATGTTAAGACAACTCTCGTATATTTAATTTTACATTTAATATAAAGAAGAAATCAAATCAAGAGATTTTTTAACATTGACCCATTTTGATAGGTTCAATAAAGATATCAAATAGTTAATGATGGCGTGAATATTTTTTGTAATTAATTCAACCCGTATCATAGAATGGGCCAATAAATTAATCAAAGACTATTCATGGAGGGAATGCTGTCAGATGTGAGTCATGGTCTATAATGTATTTGCATCATAACAAAGTATGATTTAGCATGAAAGCTTTTAGTAAGAGAGCATGTCACGATCATACATGCAAGTAATCACTTGCATGCATATCTCACATAACAAGACTATGAATCAAGGCGATGGTTGATAGATTGACGAAGACCAAAAAAAAAAAAAAGGTGAAATTCTTAAGCTAATTCACATTTGCAAGAGACAAACGAAGATGAATATCAAAATCAAATAATTAATGTAAAAATCTTCCAAACACTTTATGATCAATTGACTCATTGGAAATAGACAAAAGTGTCCATCTCCATTTTCGTCGAGAATCACATGAGTATGTGGTATGAACAGCGCCTATCTTCATAAATTGGGTGGATGATTCAACTCATCCACTCCACTCTTCATTCTAAAAAGCTACGGTTTGTTTTTTTTCCCTGGGCTACTTCATATTTATCGACGATGTTTCTTTTTTTTTGTTTTTGACGTTGAGAGTAATGGGAGAATTGTTGAAGATGAGCTAACCCTAATAGCAATAAGGACTGATCAGCTGTCTGGGTATCCTCACATCATCACAGGATTGTTTGGGCGGTTAATGAAAGAACAAATGTCCAAATAAAAGTCTAAATGGGCGGTTTTCTATAGCCTCCTTTCATTTGAATTTGTTGCGTTTAATATCCACATGAAAGGAGGTTATATAATATTCCCATATACCCATCAATATAAAAATTATGACTTATTTATGATAATATATTTTTATCAATAAATTTGTTGGTAATTTTTATATCATTAGTTTGTTTACATTAATAAAATATTTCATCTATATTTTAAAAACTTTTTAATCATGTTTTTAGATCTAAATCCACGGAAAAGTAAGAATTAACCTAGCAAATTGAAATATCCTAATAATTAAAAAGAAAAAGAAAATAAAAGCTATATATTCCCATAATAGCAGCCAGCTTATCAATTAATGAAAGAACAATCTCCAAATAAAAGTCTAAATGGGCGGTTTTCAATAGCCTCCTTTCATTTGAATTTGTTGCGTTTAATGTCCACATGAAAGGAGGTTATATAATATTCCCATATACCCGTCAATATAAAAATTATGACTTATTTATGATAATATATTTTTATCAATAAATCTGTTGGTAGGTAGTTTTTATATCGATATAATTAGTTTGTTTATATTAATAAAATATTTCATCCCTATTTTAAAAACTTTTTAATTATGTTTTTAGATCTAAAAATAACCTAGCAAATTGAAATATCCTAATAATTAAAAAGAAAAAGAAAATAAAAGTTATATATTCCCATAATAGCAGCCAGCTTATGAATTATTATTTCTTAAACAATTTTAATGATTATTTAGAATACATCATAAATTTACTAAATTATTCAACACATACATGGTTAGAATCTTTGAGCTATTGCTGGACTACACTGATTGACTCTCGCTGCATCACATGATAATTGAACGTTCAAAAAGATGAATGGGAATGGCATAAAAGGCCAAGAGAGAGGGTTGACGACCGCCAATTTGGTCCAGGCCATGAGAAGCAAGTGGCTATGGTGGGGTTGATATCTCCATTCTCTTAGACCACAGAGCTAGCTAGCTAGCTAGCTTCTAGGCATGGAATTTGGCTTTGAAGATACAATTTTTTTAGCAGAAGCCGAGGTCTGACTTGCCCTCAGCTCGAAGATCGCAAATTCCTTGCAGGTAAAGACCTCGCTGCGGCCTCCAACTCCATTTTACACCATCAGTCTTCACATCAGTGGGTTAATTAATCCATACTATGCATTGTATTTCAAATAGCCCGGGTTAATTATTATTGCACATATAAAAAATTAAATTGTGCACCTCCCTGATTCATTAAAGATGGAATAATAATATTTATTTATTTATCGTATATCATCTTTCATTTCAAGATTGATTGGAGTTGTGTTGCTGCATCAGCAGAAGAAGGATAACTATACTGATTTTATATGCTTTAAAAAACTTCGAGATCATACAATCAGTTTGTGAGTCAATCCATACCAAGTTATTCTCCAAATAATTTTCAAAGCACCTTACCTATACAAGTCTCGTGTATTAAAGATAATCTAATCAGTTTCTCTTAGGTACTTTTATTTGTTTGTTGAAAAGTAATTAATTTATTTTTGAGAAGTGATTTTAATGTAAAATAATTTTTTGAAAAGTATATTATTTTTTTATGTTTAATAATGTTATGAAAAATAAATTAGAAAAAGTAGTCGATCACGTCATGAAAAATAGATTAGAAAATAGTTTATCAATGCTTTTTTTTCAAGTTTATTAAATGAATGGAGACCAAATTTGACAGATGAAAAGGTTGGAGCATGAAATTAAAAAAATCAATTTAATAAATTTTTCAAATAAAAGAAATTGCAATAAAAATAAATTAAGAAATAATAAGAGAGAAAAAAATAATCAAAATAATGGAGACCAAAATTGATATGAAAATCAAACTAAGTAAATTCTAATGAAAAAACTTGAAAAAAAAAATTATTCAAAAGAAAATATATACCAATTCAAGGTTTGATGACTAGTTTAATATAATAAAAAAGAGCATGATATATTTTAATTTTTCACAACTTTTTAAAAGTATATTCCACCTAAAATAAAAAAAAAAACATATTTTTCTGGAAATCAAGAAAAAAATTTTACTAAATTGTTTTTTTCAATAATAAACTTTTTTATGGCAAACAACTATGAAAAAGTTGAAAAAGATGTTGATTTAAAAATTAAATCCTAAAAATTAAAAAAGAAAGCTAATTTTCTGAATTCTCATGTTTGTGTTTAAGAGAAATAATAATAAGTCAAAGGAAAAGAGTAATGCAAGAAACACACTTTGCGTCATGGCTTGTAAAATATCGATAGTGTTTGTTTTTATCGTGGCATCATGTTTTTTTTTAAATGATATTATTTTTCTTCAAAAATATATTTTTTTTGTATTTTTTGGTTACTTTAATGTGCTGATGTTAAAAATAAATTTTTAAAAAAATATTATTTTGATATATTTTCAAAAGAAATCATTTTGAAAAGTAATCACTACTACAATACCAAACTCTACCATCAATCATGATGATACATTTTCTACTTGGGAATAGTGAAAAAAATTTGTCTTATAATCTTGTGCTCTAAAGGCCCTTTTCCACCATATTTCTTGTGATTAAAGTCTCAAACAAAACACATACCGTCAAACTCATAGTTCAGATTATGTGATTGAAACAACCGATAAAAAAATAAAGAGAATCATAAAGTATTTTTAAAAAATATATATATATTAACTTTTTAAACTCATGATCCAAGTCATTAGATTTAAAACACTCAATCTAAAAAAAATCATGAAGTTTAATTCCCAATAAAAATTAAATAGTAAAGGATAAAATTAAAAAGAAAAGAAAAGAATTTCAATCATACAAAAGGGTTCAAAAATTAATAATTCAAAGAATTAGAATTAAAATAACCATTACTATTATTATTGAAAAAAAAAGGTTAGGGTCTATAAGTTGCTCGCCTAGGATTATCAGACCAACCCACTTGGACCAACCAAGTTAACATGGGTAGCTTGGGTTTTCTCGGCCCTATATATGTTTTTTCATGCATAGTTTTTATTTTGTATGTACTTATATGAAAATCTTCAAATGATCCCATAAACATTTTCACACGATCGAATAAAATTGTTCGTTGTTACTTCGCTATATAATGTATCATACATTTCAATAAATTCAAGATATTTTATTAGATGATCTGCATAGCCAAACAGTACTAGAACTGTGCTCTAAACTAATAAAAAAAATATATTATTACTTCATAAAAGCAAGCTATGAATAGTTATATTGCCCTAGTCTAACCTCTCTCCTTATGAAATGTAAATGTAACGAGCTATTAAAAAAAAACACAGATATCATAGCGAAATGTAAATGTAACGAGCTATTAAAAAACAAAACACATATATCATAATTGAGGTAAGGTATTTAAGACCTAGAAATAAAAAAATACAATCATTTTCTTTCATCTTTTTTTTTTCTCATCAGTTTAATAACTTAGCATAAAAAACTTATAAAAACTGAAATTGACTTAAGCATTGAAATTTTTATTTTGCAACTAACCCTAACCATAAATATACAAGCCAAATTTACTACCAATATGGAGAAAACAAGGGATCCATTGAAGTTTTTCGACTTCATTACATGTATAATACGCATATGTTTGATGAGTTTATATGTGTCTAGTTTTAGAACTTTTTATATAAATAAACTTGGCCTAAGTTCATTTAAATTTAACTCATTAAGGCTTGTAAGACAGCTCAATTAGAATTAAGGATTAGGCTTATAAGCAATTTTATTTAAACATTTCTAAGTGAGTTTAATATAAGTTGGTGAAAAATAAAAGCAAAAATAAATTTATAAGATTTCATAAAGCAAATAATCAAATACATTATTTTTGATAAAATCAAATTTAATAATAAATTCATAGATTATGTATATGTGCTCGATATGAAGAATTTAAAAATACAAATATATTTTAAAAAAAATCCAAGAAATACCCTATGAAATATAAAATATAAGCATATCAAAGAATTATCTTGAAACTTGCATAGAATCACATTATTTTGTGTTTGATTTTTATTAAATAAATAGGGGTAGTGAGATTCGAACTCATAACCATTGGTTATCAAGGATATGATATCATTTTAAAAAATCATCTTAATCTAATAGTTTAAATTGTTAATTAAAATTTCAAGATATTATTTATATTATTCTTTAACAAATTACAGCTTGAGCTAATTCCCTTAGTATTATATGATTTTTTTTTTTATATATATATAGTTTAAAAATTTTCAATTTTAGAGATATAGTTCTCGAAGAATTTCAATTTTAATTACTCCACTTTTTTGCATTTGAATTTTTGAGTTGGTTGTTATATTTTTAATTTTTTTATGAGACATTATGACATTTATATAAATTTAAGAAGATCAAAATTAAAAAGAAATAAATTTATGAATAAATTACCTCTTTTTTTTCCTTTCAAAAACAGTCTTGATCCAAAAGTAGAATAGTAGAATATCACAGTAATACAAATAGATTATTGGTTAATTGTATGTACTAAATAATCAACGTAAATGTTAATTTTGGAGCATTACAACCCATCATTCATTCCTTGAAGCTTGGATATAGTTTAACATCATTATATTAATATTCTTGATTAAATAATATTTTTATTTAGTCTCAACTTAAATTTAAAAATTAAATAAATATCTCAATTTACTAATAAATTTTCATGATCATAAAAATTTAATTGATAAAGGTTTAGCTATAGTCACTACTAGGAAATTTTTTATTTTTTGTGATTTGTTTTCTATTAGTTTAGTCTCGAGTTCATGACTAAAATAATTAGTTTAAAGGTTAACACGGGTTTTTTTTAAATTAATTTATTTTAATTTTATTTTTTAATTTATTTTAATTTTTTTATTAGATTATCTTAATCTTGAATCGTGATTATGATATTTTCAAATTCACCTGATGTAATAAGGTTTTTTTTAACAATTTCATCATACATAATAACAGCATTGGATTATATGATAATTCAGATAAACTCATATCAAACTTTTTTAATATTTTTCTTTTGGGCCATCAAGTGGGGTAAATGTGATGAAAGTGATGACAAAGGTCTTATATATAAATATTCTATGGCCTCATATCATATAATATAGTTAATCTCATTAATTTGATTAAGAGATTTATAATATAAAGTCAATAAATACTGGTTTGTTGATGAATAGTTAACCTAACTTTCTTCATTCTTGTTGAAGTATATTACCTAATTGTAATTTGATGACCATTTAAATCTCTAAATTGGGTACGAACCAAATCTTCTTCGGAATATATTTTCTTGTTGGAAGGATAGAGAGTTCACTCCCTGACTCTAGCTAGGGTTTCAGCTTCCAGTGTTTTCTAGCTTGCTACTACAAGTCTCCCAAGTCCCACATCTATATATATATATATATATATATATATAGTGGTGATGAGAATGGAGAGCAACTGGTATAGTCATTGTCATTGAAAATTTTATCTCTTATCTCTAATATTTCTAAACTTTGTAAGCATGTGCATGTATGCAGAGTCGATCCCATAATGCAAGTCAAGTAAATCCTTATGGGAATGCTTTGATTTTCTTTTCCAAAACCATTTGAGACTCTAAAGAAAAAGACAAATCTAAGAAATTGTCAATACCTTTTACATTAGTAATTAGAATTGATAACCTCTCTTCCTCTTACTGGCTAACTAATATTAGGGAAGAATATTATATTTGTAGCTAGGTTTCTTTTTCTTGGATTCCTAAGGACCCCATGCATTTAGATGGTTTTAGTTCAATAATAAGACACGGTTTTGCTTTTACAAACAAGGCGAGAATAGCCACATACATATAGTTTCAAAACATGGATGAGTAAAAAGCATGGGAAAAAAAAAACTATTAAAAAGCACATTTATATAGTGTATGATTACTATTTTAGGATAGAAGAGATGAAAATAACAAGGATAAAGGAATAAAGGGAACATATTTATGCATTTTTTATTTTAAAAATATAAAAATTCATTCCAAAACTATATAAAGCATGTATTTATTTTATTTTTTTTATCTCTCACTTCTTCTTTATGGTATCATGGACATATTTCTGTATCGATTCGTTAGTGAGTGACCATCTTTTAGAATCAAATTACAAATAAGAGAGTTTATCAATTTAAAATCCTTATTCGATCACATGCTTATATATTAATTAAAAAATAAAAATAATAAAATTTTAATTAGAAATATCATCTCTTTCTGGTTGACTCTTTAGCACTTAACTATTAAAGTAGAGCTACCCAACTATCTTTATATCTTCAATAAAAATACGTGTTTTTGTCTTTTGTGTTGTAAAACACTGAATAAACACAACCTATAAGGAACGTACTGCAAGTTGTGCACATCCTATAAATGCAGAAAGCTGTATAGAAGATTGCCAGTCATGATACAGCTACTGGTCAGAATGAAAAGTAAATAACAACTAGTAAATAAATTGATTAACATATGTAATAGTAATTCAAATGAATAAAATGTTGAAATTAAGAGATATGAGAGGAAATAATAAAAACAAGGAGAAGGCAGCCATGTTAGTGTCCACAGCAAGAGCAGTCACGGGAATCCCTTGAGCCTTGACTCTCATGTCACCCCACCTCAAACAAACACAAACAACTCATTTTTCACATCCCATCCCCCACCTATATGCATTTTGCTCCCTCTAAGCCACCATGCCCACCTCCCTACCAATTACTTTTCTACAACTAGCTAGATGAATTTCTTTCTCTTCTTAATTAACCCTCTCTCTTTATCCAACAATTTAATTGCTGAATTTCCCAGAATATATCAGGATGATGTGAGGGGTGTGTCATTAATATTACATAGAAAGAAAAGTTAGCCCAGAGATACTCAATTTGTCGAAGAAAAAAAAAGTTATAATTAATGACATTTAAAGAAAACAATCGTATTGGAGAGGGAAAGCAAATGCTATTGTGAGTGTATTTTACAATAACAATATTCATAATATTATTTGTACATTCAAACTAAAGATATATAACAAAGCCAATTAAATGCTGGTGTCGTATGCATAACCTGTGAGATCGATGGAGGGTCACGGATTTACCAGGTACGTGCGTCCTGGCTTTGCAAGTATTGAACAAAATTAATTGATCTTGTGGCCTTGCGTACTGGCGACAAGGGTAGGCCTCGAGAAATAGTGGATGAATTGAAATCTATTTTTGTTTCCATAGTTTTGGGTGAATTTATGTACCCTAACATGTTTTGAGCGTTTTTGTTTTTATATATATATATATATATATATATAAAGAGTAGAATTTGCGGTGGTGTGTGTATATGGTTAGAACTAAGAAAGGTCCAAAAGGCACCGCTAAGGGTGGCTGTGGCCACCCTGGCCTCCTTTTGAAATGTCATTTTCTCATATATATATATATTTATGATAAAATATCATTTTCTCATCATAAAGACCCTCATGGAATACCACCTCTTTACATGTAAGGCTTGAAAGTTATGTACATCTTTCTTATCATCGACTCTTCCCTCTCTCTCCATTCCCATAGCCATTGAAAGGTATTTAAAAATACAGTAATAATTACTTTTTACTTAGAAATATGTTAAAATAATATTTT
Organism: Populus euphratica; assembly: GCF_000495115.2. Classification (NCBI taxonomy): domain Eukaryota; kingdom Viridiplantae; phylum Streptophyta; class Magnoliopsida; order Malpighiales; family Salicaceae; genus Populus; species Populus euphratica. Next base: position 1,391,721 of record NW_011499876.1, on the reverse strand, counting down.
TTATTTTTTAAAAAATAATTTTTAATATCAACACATTAAAATAAAAAATAAAAAAAATTAAAGCAAAAAATAAAATAAAAAATTTATGTTTTTTCAAAAATACTTGAAAAAAATAAACAAATCAGCCCTAAATCTAATTTGATTGGATGTATCAACTGTTAACTCACGTTTATCTCTGACTAGTTTTATTTCCAACTATTTTTTAAGTTGATGTAATCAAATTCTAGATAGACTGACTTAATTAAACCCTTTCAAACTCCAACATGTTAAAATCAAAAAATAATTTTTTAAAAAATAAAAGGGTATTATTATTATGGACAAAAGTGAGAAACTGTGGTTAACCTGATGACCGAGTCCTAAACTAAGGCTGACAAGTATGCTCCTTCCTCTCCAGAGATACAAGAGAGGAGAGAAGAGTGACTTTTATGGTCATATATAGTAATTAACTAGTCCACCATGTTTAACCGTGATGATCACTCATAGTCTATACCGTAGCATACCCACTTGCACTCGCAGCTAGCAGCACCGCTCAATTCGTACAATTCTCTCAACTAGTATAAATAAGAGAGGAGGATGACAAGCCCCAACTGGATTTGATTTCTATCCTTAATTCCCTGTTAGTCTCTTCTAGTTTATGGCAATTGCAGCAACCATGAGCCACAACGATGAAAACAACAACAGCAACGACAACACCAACAACATAGATGATGATGATGATCATGAGCATGACATGATTATGCCTGGCTTTCGTTTCCGTCCTACCGAAGAAGAACTCATTGAGTTCTACCTTCGCCGTAAGGTTGAGGGCAAACATTTCAATGTCGAGCTCATTACTTTCTTGGATCTTTATAGCTATGACCCTTGGGAACTTCCTGGTATACCATATGCTAATCCCCTTCTTTTATATATCTTCTTCTTCTTCTTCCATTCTGTCATGTGCCATAGCTAAACTACTAGTTTCAAATTTGAGTGATGATAGATGATGTATGTATATTTATATATTTTGTTGCTGATCAGCTTTGGCTGCAATTGGAGAGAAAGAATGGTTCTTCTATGTCCCTAGAGACAGGAAATATCGAAACGGGGATCGTCCCAATCGTGTGACCACTTCAGGCTACTGGAAGGCAACAGGAGCTGACCGGATGATCCGAGCTGAGAATTCAAGATCAATTGGTTTAAAGAAAACCCTAGTTTTCTACTCCGGGAAAGCTCCTAAAGGAATCCGAACTAGTTGGATCATGAATGAATATCGGTTGCCACAGCATGAAACTGAGCGATACCAAAAGGTACTTGATTTTACTATATGATCTTCGGTTGCCATTCCAGCATCTAGCCTAGATTCTAACAGGCTTCCTCCTGTTTTGATCTTCTAGCTACGAATCTTTCGCTTTTTCTTGATTGTGATCAACAATCCTATGAATACAATATTCTTCTTATTTGTTTTCTCATCATCGTTTTTGCTTTCTTGATCTCAAATCATAAAAAATGAAACCCACGAATTAAACTATATATTTCCATGAATTTCAATCCCTTTTCTTTCCCTTCAGTATTTAACCCTAGCTAGTTCCTAGAGCTCTAGTTGATACATCCTAACTTGAGCAGCTTGCTAGTAAGCTTCTTCTCCTAAGCAATCGTGCAGAGTGAATTGTTCAATTTAAGCAATTGAGCAGCTTGCTAGTAATCTTCTTTTAAGCTATAGATCGATCCATAGCTAGCACACCATAGATATCTATGCTAGCTTTCTAGCCAGCTAAGAGAAGTACCAAAGGTGCATAAATATTGTAAGCCAGCCGGAAGAAATAAAGGCACAAGGAGAAGAAGATTGCTAGGAATAATACTGACATTTAAGTTCCAATCTCTTTAATGGAGCCTTCACAAAATTTATAATGGTAGCATCAGCATGCATGAACTTTAATTCAATTGCCCACAAAGCTTCCCTATGTATTGAATTCTACTCCATTAATGCTCCCTCATAACTGCAATCAATATTGGCTCATTGTCGAGAGTGGGGTAAATTTTCATTGCCTACAATTTATTTTGGTGTTCGAAGTTTCTTCCTTGGTTATTAATTCCTTCTTTTAGTCATTGATTCTTTCACAAGTTTCCTTGTTGTTTTGAAAAAAAAAAAAATTTCAGGCTGAGATATCACTTTGTTGCGTCTACAAGAGAGCTGGGATAGAAGATCACCCATCTCTCCCTCGTTCGATTCCATCACGGGCATCCTCATCGAGGGGGACTCAATCTGACAAGAAACACCAGAGTCATGTTACGGTGAAAGGATTCCAACCTTTCTTGGGACAATCATCACAGCAAATTGAAATGGAGAAGATGCGTGAAACAGATGCAAGCGGTAGCTCAGATGTCACAACAGCTCTTGGACTCTCCCAGCATAACATCAATGCATACCATCCAATTAGTACCTCACTTGAACTGCCGGCTTCAGTAGAAGAAGGAATGTTTCTAAACCAGACCAAGCAAGCTGCCAGCAGCTTTTTAGTCCCCAACTGCCCTAACCTCTTCACTGTCACATCTTCAGTGTCGTCGAATCCAGTATATGATGATCTTCATAGACTAATTAACTACCAACAAGCTGACATTGGTCAGCAGCAGCAGCAGCAGCAGTTTTATCTCCTTCAACAACACCAACCCTCACAGCTCTCTAGTATGGCACCACAATCGCAGTCACTGCCTTTCAACATGCTACCAAACTTGCTACCAACCACCTTTCCAGACAGGCTATGGGATTGGAATCAAATGCCAGAATCAAACAGAGACTACAATAATCCATTTAAGTAACTAATGGACTGCACATATATAGGTAGGTTATACTTGATGTTGTTCGTAATATATCCACATATAATCTACTCCTAATGCCATTAGTTTGCTGTTATGACTTATACAAATTAATGTATATTAGGGTTTGATTACTAGTCTACGTAATTTTCATTCCTTGTAATGAATATTGTTTAGCCTACAAATTAAGTTTGTGTCTAGAGATTAATATTTTGGCGGCTTTCAAATACACAGGTTTCAAGCTAGAAGCGACCTCTCTCTATTCATTTACTTCTAATAAGTGTAAAGAGAAGGCAAATTCACTGCTTCTGGTTCGTAGCCATATTTAATCTGGTTCAATTCATCTCCTTCCCCAAAATTTCTAGTGCTTGTCCTCACAAATGTGCATGTGTTAGCCTCTCCCCTCTCTCAAAATCTAAAAGTGTGTTCAGTGTAAGGTCAGAGAATCAAAATGCCATATATGATCGATACCCCGGGGCCATTTGGAGACAAAGGTTAATACACCTTATAGAGAATTGCAGGGGGGGGCTGGACCCCTTTTACAAGCCAACATTCATATGAAGGCAGCATGCACAAATTGTTGCATTTGTTTCTTTGGTAGGTGAGGGGACTGAGGGACCAACCTGAAAAGGAGAATTTTTCTGTTTTTTTTTTTTATAGGCAATAAAATGCTTGAAAACACCTAATTAATAATACATAGGCATGCATACAAGAGAATCAGAATAAATCTTTCCATATATCCCATTGGATATGAAACCCTCTTATGAACATATATATTCGATGCATATGATGATCACATGCATTAAAGATCTTAGAAACTATATAATTTGCCCTGGTTGATTTAGGTTTTTTTTTTTTCTATGAGATGCAAATAGCAGTTTAAACCTTAAAAGCACAGCGTAGTTAAACCAGCTCTTATACATATAAGCAGAATAAGTCTATAAACGGAAAACAAGAGATCACAACGATCTATATGCCAAAAGGACAGAAGTGTACATAAAAAAACCTTGGATAGCACAAGTGAAAGAACAATCAAAGAACCTGCCCCTCCATTAGCAATTTTGGGACCCTAACAACAAACCAGCACTTAGTTGATGATGAAGTCTAGCTAAAGACTTTTTAAAACAAAAAACGATGGAATCTTTGGCATATATAGCTCGGCATAATTAGTATTTGGTAGGTTTGTGAAAATTATTAAGGGTTTTTTTTTTCAAATTAGTATAGTAAACTTAAAAAATTTAGGGGAATGACAATCTTTGAAAAAAAATATAGTGAAATGGAATAATTTAACCTTATCACGAAACATGACAACTACCTATCATGCTTCTGAAGCGTGATATTAACTAAATATCGCATTTCATAAGCGTAACATCAATTAAAATTTTAAAAAATAACAACACACAAACATTGTCTCTCTATCATCAAAAAACCACTAATGCCCTCACTTCTTTCTAAACAAAACTCATTAATCACTTACAATTTTCCATTAAAACAATAAAAAATCAAACTCATTCTAGTCTTTAAGCATCATTTGATAATTTTCTGTTGAAAATCCATCATTCCCTTACTATCATTATTGTTGTTATCATCGTCCCAACTCTTCTTTTAGTTGTATAAACAAGATAAACATACTACATTGCTATTAATTTGTGTTTGGTTTAGTTGAAATCAAATAATTATATAGGTTGCATTTAGAGTTTATGGTGAATTTAGGGTCTATTGAATCAATGATAAATTAGTTAAGAATACAATTAATTAGGGTTTATTTGATATAGTTGAACAAGAAAGTAAGTTAAATTAATTATTAATTAATTATGTCTTACATTTAGTTTAGGTTAAGTTGTCGAATTATAAATTTTATATATATTGTTGGAATCAACTAATAATATAATTAAATATCCTTGATAATATCATGCAATAGAGCATAAATGCAATTAAATTTTGATGAATTATATGTTCCATTAAATTGTTGATAAGTTGATGAATTTAGTGATTTCTTTGAATTATATTAATATGCTATAAATTTGGGTTTGATTTGATGAAATTGAGTATAAAAATATCAATTAGACTTCATATCATGAATTATATTTAATTTTTTGTTAAGTTTGCTTTAACATTAAATTTTAAAAATCTGATTGAGTTTGCGATGAATTTTGCCAATCAGGGTTATGGTAATGCAATTTAGTTTAAATTATGTTAAATTGGCTAGAGTTTGATTGTTTTTTTTTATATATATAGAATACTCAATAACATATTTATGTTATGTTATTATGATGGTAATATTGTTCCTAAAGTGAACAATAGTATCATATATAACGACAGGTGTATTTTATTATTAACTAGTAATTTAGACATGTTATATGTAGAATTGAAAGAAATCATTTGTTATAGACTTGAGTTGAATTATAATGATATTAATGTTGAAAACAATTGGTGTCAAATTGATGGACATTTTAGTATTATCCTGTACCAATTATATATGATGCTAGTTTTAAGATAATGATTGATTGTTTCATTCAAAATAGTTTCAACATGATGATATTGTATGTGAGTAGTCAACCAAAATTTATCTGTGTCCTAACTTCTGTTACTTTTTTAAATTCAGTTGGTTAAGGTAAAAATATTTTTATTGTTGGATGATTTGCTTCAAGTAATAAATTATATTATGTTTAACAATCATTTTATTTATCAACATATATTTGACTATTCTGAGCCTAATGAAAATAAAGATGTTGATCTTGATCATGATCTTGAAATTATTCTTCATATTCCTGAATTTAGAGATATTTCTAAGTCTAGTTTTATTGTTTGATATAATTGGGCACTTAGTCTTAAATGTATGCTAAGAGGGTCTAATTTGGAGATTGGTTAAGCATTTAATAGTAAAAATAAATTAGTTAATGTCATTAAACGGTGGCATATTACACACTCGATTGAGTATCAAGTTCAACAATCAAACTCTACATTTGTTTAGTTACAATGAATGCAAGCACCAGAATATGAGCGGTATTTGTGTAAGGGATATCATAAAAGATCAAATTTATTTGAGATAGCAAAGTTAAAAAGGCCACACACATATATCTTGACCATTATCAATAAAGACCATCATCAACAAGATGCAGATTTTATTATTAATGTTATATCAACCCTTGTAGTATATAAACTTTTAATAATAGTTACAAGCATACAAGATTAAATAAAATTACATTACAAGTATAAAATATCATATGAAAAGTATGGTTGCAAAATAAAAGGTAATTGAGTCTTTTGAGAAATTGTTTAGGTTGTTATTGGTAATAAAGGAATCAAATTCTGGAATAGTTGTTAATTGGACACACAAAAAAAAAACTTGATAATAGTTCAATGGTTTTTGAAAGAATTTTATGGTTATTTAAACCTTGTATTGAAGGTCTAAAATACTATAAATCACTTATAAGTGTTGATGGGACATATTTATAAGGGCGATATGATGGGAAGTTATTGATTGTAGTTGCTTTTAATACGATTAATGGGATATTCTCGTTAGCTTTTGCAATTATTAATGAAGGAAATAATGACAATTGGAGATGTTTTTGCTTTACTTATAAAGATATGTTACTGGTGGGAGAATCGATATATATATCAAATAGATATGCAGGCAACAAGAATGAAGCAGCATAAATTTGGTGTCAACCTTTAGGATACCATTGGTATCGTGCTAGACATTTTGTTAGCAACTTCAATCATAAATTCAAATACCCATCTACCAAAAAAATTAATAAGGATGTGTTATGAATCTTCTAGATGCAAATTAAATTTGTGGTAGGAAAGAATATGTAACTTAAACCAAGTATATAAAGAATGGTTTGAAAGGAAGCCAAAAGAAAATAGAATTATGTTATGATGGTAGTCACCGGTATAATAAATGAAAACTAATTTTTCAGAATCATTTAAAAATGTTATGAAAAATGCTCATGCAATGCCTATTTCTATTCTGGTATAATTAACATTTTATAGATGTAATGGTTATTGAGTCAAGCAAAAATGTGAAGCTAATGAAAGATTGATTACATTGGACCTCGACTGAAGAAAACTCATCTAGATGGAAATTAGGATGTGGTTGACAAATATCTATTTGTTTGCATAACAAGATGGATACAAAAAAAGGTCATGCATATTATAGGTATGGCATATGCAATGACACAAGGCATGATAGAAAAACATGTCCTAATCGACAACATATATATAAAAATTTGTTAGGTCATATTATGATACTTTTGTTAAGCATATTAAACTTATACAACTTCACATCAATCATAGATATTATTATAAGGGATGTCATACACTCAAAGTGATAATTTGTCTACTCAAGCATTTATATTTAGGCAATGATCAAGGTGAGCATTACTATGAGCATGGAGAGCATGCCTATTGTCACAACACATTTTGTGTTATTCCCTAAATTCATCTTTTTCTTTTCAAAATTAAAAATAAAATAAAATAAAATAAAGACTAGCATCTTGGCAAAAATAAAAAAAAAAAATTCAAGGATCATTTCAAAATATTTCTAATTTTCACGTTTATTTTTCTACCAATTTTGTTTAATATTGTGTTGTATTCTTACATTGTAAGTTACAGATCCAGTATTAAAATACCTAATTTTCTCCAAAATTTTTTGTAAAAAAATAAATCTCAAAAAAATCTCAAAACTTTTAAATTAATTTTCCCTTTCAAATATATATATATATATATATATATATATAATATTTTCATACATAAGGTCAAATCCTAAAATGTTTTCTAAGTATATTTTCATGAAAAAAACAAAAAAATTGCATCTTTCTCATGTTTTAAAAAAAATTTAAAAAAAAAACAGATATAGTAACTAGTTGATAATTACCCATTAGGATTTGGCCAAAATATTAAAAACCATTTACCAATTATTTTTTTATATGAGGATTTAGCTGTAGACTTTGATATCTGTAGGGTGTAAAAATATACAATAGAGTACACCCTTAGATATTAAAGATATAAAGTTAACATAAATACAATGCTAAAATTTAAATTTAAAATGGTTAGGATTAAACCCGATGAGGTAAAAACTATCTCACAAAAAGAGATTTGCCTTAAACTTTAGAAAAGACCAACAAATAAAAACTCATCCTAAAAAAAGAATCAAATAACAATGCAGCTTACCTTAGGTATAATACGCTAGGGGTGATGCATCTTTTCTTTGCACAATCAATCTCTTACCTAGACTCTTGCAAACTATAAGTTCCTAGTAACCATAATATTAAGTGGCGACTCTTAAACCTTAATAATAATTTTATGATTAAACCCAAAAAATTTTCTTTCCCTACAACATACCTCTTATATAGGTATATTTTTTAGCTAGCTCAACCATTTGACATCGCCCCCTTCCCCCATGCGACACCTATGCAATTCATATAAAGCATGAGATGAGTATGTTGAGCATAAAACATGCCTAGCGGACTCGCCAACACTTCTATCCTATGGTTGCAAGTTGACATCAATTAGATGATGTATTCCCTAGCATTGTAAAAATATTTAATTTTAATATATTTTTAATTTATATTTAATTTAATTATCATTAAATATTATATGTTCAATCATTATAATTTAAACCGTTATGCAAAATAAGACCATTACTTATTATTGTACACATAGGTGGATGTGACTTTACAAGCGAGCCCAGTCATTTATAGTTCAAGCTAGTTTTTTGTAAGTCAGTTATCTTGACCACATTAAGCTTGACTAGGGCTTGATCCATGCACTGATTGAGCGATAGAGACGTGAGACATACACGTTCCATCTTATGCATACAAAGATGATACCAACATTATAGGACATGATGGTTTTACTTGAATTGTCTATTAACGGATGGGCAGTCACATCTATTGGTGTTTATAACAGAATTTCATTATGCTAGTGATCATTTGGATTAGCACCTTCTCCTTCTAAATTGAAAGGGGATAGCATATATCTTAAGCGGATTGAAGTAATATTTTTTATACCACTAGATGATGTTGACAAGAAAGTCTTGCAGAGGTACAAGATCAATTATGATTTAAATATGTTGTCATTTTTTAAGATTACATTAATAATTATTATGATTATTTTAATTTTTTTGTAGGTATGCCAAAGTATATATATATTTTATCTATTTTGCAGTGTATTATTTAGTGATTTTACATAAAGATATATTCCTTTGCTTTATCTAACATTTTTGGATAATTTTGATGGCATTCCTCTATATAGGTAGGGATTTGTTGAATTGGCATACTTATACAGACATCTATGTCTTGCATGCATGAAAGGGAGTAGATGTCTTGCATGCATGAAAGGGAGTCAAACAAGTCGAGAAATGTTTGCTACTACTATAAGTATTAATTGAAAAAATCTTAATAACTATATAGATTTGAATGCTTGTTGTTAACATTAAATAAGGGATACACTTCATCTTCCCATTAGGATATAGTTATTGTGATGCTATTTTTGAATTTATATATATTTATATTGTATTCTTGAAACTTTAAAAAAAATACAATTAAACTAATATGATTTTAATATTAGACAGTGTGTTGGATAATTTTTTGAAAATAATCAAATACACTTGCATTTTATCAAAGCAAGCTCAATAAACAACATGATATATAGGTATATTTTTGAATTATTTGTAAAATAAAAAATTAACTACACTAAATTTTATCTATATATATACATATAACTTATAATCTACACTGGACGTTTTACTTACATAAAAGTTTGATTATTGCTTTAACTGTCTGTACTAGCACGAAGAATATATGAATATCAATAATCCTGCTAATATGTTTTGAGATTATCAAATTATATTGTTGAAACCAGATGATACAACAGTCTAGATGCTTCAGATCGCGCCAAATTATTCATATTTTGGATGCTAGCAGAACAATTTGACGAATTATTAATGAAAAAGTCAGTGGAGACTCCGCGTGTGCACACAAAGCGTGGGGGTGTATTGTTCATATGCTTGTATATAGTGGAATGCCAGTGGCTAGAGAGAGGTCCAAGGCATGACAATGGAGACTGTGCTCCTATGTCGCCTAATAGGGTTTACATTGTGGACTCCCTCCTTCCCTAGCCGATGTTATTTTGTGTTGACGTTCCATAAAGAAACAGCTACAACGCAGTTTTGCCTCTTGGGTTGAGGATTGACCTCTTTAAAGGTGAAGTTTGCGTACGGTAACCTCCATGCCTTGTGGTGGTGTATCTATACATGCCTTGACACATATGCTTGTATATTTTCACTAAATCTCATGTTTCTTCTTTTATATATATTACACAATATACTTAAATATATTAAAAAGGATTGAGTATTTTTCTTATTATTTATCAAATTTTAGAGCATTATATATTAAAACAGCTCAATTCGTATCAGCTCAATTCTTATCATAAAAAATTATAAGGATAACAAGAAAGAGATAAAATTATTTTTTTACTAGAATGCACTTGATATTAAAATAATAATTGAGAAGAAAATAGTTACTTTAAATTTTGATGGGGATGTTTTAGGTGTCAGCCAAGCCGGCGGCTCCATGTGAGGACACTTGACACTCGAATTGGCTTGCTCTTGCGCTGGGTCAAACTCGTGCACCACGTGATGTTGATGCAGCTTGTCTTGTTTCCAAGGTTAAGGGTATATCCAGACCTGAATGCGTCCACACCCAATTTTTTATTAGGCTAGATGTGATTGTATCCAAACCCATATTAGATATGGATATGTTTACATCCAAATGCATAATAATTTTTTAAATATAATAATATGTATTATAATTATTATTATTATTTCAAATAATTAATAAATTTAAAAAATATATATTATTTTTTGTTTTATACTATTTTTTATAAAAAATAAAAAGTGAATCTGCCGCATAGCACGGCATCCAACTAGTGTGTCTTTATATATATATATGAAGATGCAGAATGATTTAATTAATATAATACAAACCAAAAAAGCATAAATATAAAGATAGCAAATTCCAAAATCACCCATAGTAAAATCATAAATCATCAGGGTTTTCTTTTTCCGTTGACATGCAAAACTGAGCATATCATGATAAGAGCCAATCGATCATATCCAAGCCACGAAGGTTTTTAAAAAATTATATTATTAGCAATGCAAATGCATAGGATATATAGGATGATTGGATGTTCATAATGAATTTATTGGTAAATAATCAAGTTTTTTACAATAACAATATCTTATACTATAAATTTATCTAGACATTATGATACTTTATATAATTAATTATCTTTGGGATTGGTATTGAATCTGAAGCCTTGAAGTTACCATATTTAACTCAAATCTTATTTTATCTAATATTCAAATTTTAAAGTCAATTTGTACATTAACTATTTGAATTATTTTTTTATTGGCTCTCCTTACCTAATTTAAACACACCTATTAACTTTTTCTTCTTTTTCTTCACCAAAAATAATAAGAAAATGCATGCTTTAAAGGTTCACTGAAAATTTCTATTTGGAAAGGTAGATTTCAGACTCGAGCTTGGATTCTCATTTTCTTCGGCATAGCATATAGTATTTGACTTATAAAAAATAATCTAGTCTTTAACAAGGTATAGCTAGATTAGAATTTCAGTTTCTTTTCGATCTTAAAAAGTTTTCAATTTAGCTAAAATATAATAAATCTAATTTTTTATTATATTTTCTCTTATATAATTTGTAACATAGATATTTTATTTTCCTGTAAACGGTCATTTAACTTTTTAAGGGTAATATTATAAATGACTACTTTTTAATTAATATACTTTTTTATTATAAATAAATAAATAAATAAAAACCTGATCAGCCTGTGATGAAGGAATTCAAAAAACAAACCGGGTCATTCTTACTAATTGTGATGGGTTATAATCATCCATTATCTATTCCATCTCTTCTTGTAAATAGAAGCTTGTATCTTGTTATGAACTATGGTTCAATTTGGATTATATTATCAGAAGGAATAAGTAGTTTGGGGGTCTCATTTCATGGTTTATTGTTTCATTGATGGTGTGTTCATTTTTGCATTACAGTATATTTTATAAATTATGTTTTGCTTAAAAATATATTAAATTTATATTTTTAGATATTTTTATAGTTTTGATGTGTTGATATAAAAAAAATCTACAAAAAATATTATTTTAATATATTTTTAATTAAAAAACACTGTAGAAAATACTCAACACCATAATACTAAACACACACCAAATAAAACTTAATTTGGAAACGTTTGTGTGGTTGTTTAAGCTTGTTTTTATGTGTCTTTATAAAGCTTAGGCTATTGTGGTGCATGATAATTTTATTATTTACAAGGCTTTGTATCTCCAAAATAAATTGTAGGTATTTTAATTATATTTTTAGAAAATAAAAAAAAAATATTTCATGATTTTGTTATTTTATTAGTAAAGTGCTGGATTAAAAAATAATAAGGATTAAATTTGAATCTTACTTAAAATGCCTTTATAAAACTGTACACATAACAGCTTTTTTCTCTCAAAAATTAACAACAAAATTCCAACTTCGTAGATTTTCTTTTCCTTACTAATTTATTTTTTCTCTCAAAAATTAACAACAAAATTTCATTACTAATTTGCCTTTATAAAACTGTACACATAACAGCTTTTTTCTCTCAAAAATTAACAACAAAATTCCAACTTCGTAGATTTTCTTTTCCTTACTAATTTATAGTTGTTTCTCCTTGGTTAGTTCATTTGGATGAAGGGTTGACGTAGATTATATAGTTGTTATTATTTACATTAATATTCCATTTAATTACAACTCATCAAAATTATCTAAAAAATCAATTTTAATACTTTTTCACAAAAAAAAAAAAAACCACTTTAAAAACCTAGCTAAACCACAAAAACACACATCTCGATACATTGCTAGTCGAGCTAAAGAAGAGTCAGTGCAGGAACCACCAATTTGGTTGTGAATATGATGTTTAGCGGTGGGTTGAGGCCAGCCACAACTAAAAACCATTGCTTTTCCAAAAAATTCCTTTGCCTGCTTACAAAAATTTCAACTATGAAAAGTTAAAAAGAAGCAATAGCAACTATACAATATAACAAAATTAAAATTTATGTTCGTTACTCCACACCTTGTAAATTACAAGATTCTTTTAGCCATAGATAAATTACTAGTCTATGACTGTTGCATGTTAAACATCAGCAGTTCTCTTGTCAGACAAGAACCTCTCAGCCATCCTGCCTGCAGAAGGGGTGCTTTTGCTTCTGTTACCACCACCTTTTCTAGGAACAGACCGTTGCATGATTCGGATTGGGATCCCACCCAAGTCGAAATCTTCCTTTAGGGACTTCGTTAAGAACCTGAGGTCTGTATCTGAAAGCTGCGTCTTTCCGTTTGTGAAGGCAACAAAAGTGGGTGGACGGGCCTTCACCTGGGTGAAATACTTGATCTTGGGTTGCGCTGCCTGGTCTTTCCAAGAATGCCTGCTCATAACCTGAGCAAATAGGCACACAAAGAGAGTTCTTTAACCAATACCCTGAGCACGAGCCGGCACAGGTATAAAGAAGTAAAATTCTTGATGTTGGGTTATTGGAAAAGAGAAATGCTAAGAACAAGGGCTGACCTTACGCAGCCAACGGTTAAGCCGGGATGTGGACAACCTTGTGCACCATTTTTCATATGTATCAATGACCTGACGCATGACAGCAATCCGGCCCCTGCCCTCTAATGCTGAAGTGAATACAACTGGTATTCCTGTGATCTGCAGACAAAGCTGAGTTAATGCTACACCACCAAATATACCCCAAAGCTAAGAGAAACGTAAATGTTTCAATATAAGTAGATGGTGAAAGCAGAGCATTATTCCACAAAATGCATCTGAAGGTATCAGAAGCTTCTGATTCTTCTATCCTTGTTCTTTCTTTCTTTTTCTACAGGTACTTTTAAACCAAACTATACATCCATAACTAGATATAAAACACAAACTTTGCATCGAAACATGTAATTTGACAAAAATATCCTTGGATTTTAAACAATCATCGCATGTATTTAAGAAACTTTGTTGGTCAATATGAAATATATTGTCTTATCTTAAAAAAGAATCTACATGCCAAAATTAAAAGGACCTCAACTCTATATAAAAGAAAACTGATAATCAGTCTCGCTAGTGTGTGTGTGTGTGTGAATGCACTGTTGAAAGCACCTAAGATAAAACCACCGGGGTATAACTGCATAAAATAACAGTGACAACAACATATAATTAGACAAACCTGAGGTATAACCGTCTGAATTTCTAAAGGAACAGCTTCCATGACCTTGTCAAATAATGTTGAATTTCGTTTCCCTTTCAGAATATCCATCTTGTTCACAATAACAACCAAGCCACGGCCTTCTTCCACTGCCCTTCTTGCTATAACTACTTCAGCATGTGTCATACTACGTCTAGCTTTCACAACCTAATTCCCATACACAAATAGCATAGCAAAGAAAAGCATTAGAAATGGGAAGATACCTGCCCCAAGTTATAATATTGTGCAGTGCACGTTCTTCATGCATAAATTTTTCCAACCATTGTCATTTTACTGCATTTGACTCTGTAAGACCCATCTATATCAAGCATCACAAACTTTAACAGGACTGGAGGGTTCGAATACCTTCGGTATTTTTGTCTATCTTTATTGACAAGTCAAAATATATAAGAGGGCCCCACATAGGACTGCTCTACTTGACAGGAAGCATACAAGAGAAGCACCCCCAAGAGGCAAATTAAAAAGACACTCAGACAGATATAGTCATATTGACTGTGCAAATTTCTTCCTTCTAACAGATGAAAAGAGTACAATAAATGTGAGACACACCTCTTCAGCATCAAGCACCAAAGCAACCACTTGAGCCCTCATCAAATTCTTTCTTGATTGCATCACACTCAGTGATGATGGTCCTTTTTCTAGACCTGTTCTTTGCAACCAACCTGCAGTGTCAACCTGAATAACCAAACCCAAAACATTATGTAACAAGTATAATAATAAATTAATCTAAAAACCAAGGCTCGCAAAAAGCAATTACATTTTATCCAGAATATTACTTCATGGAGTCTTATTGGACTAGATCCAAGTGTCCAATGTATGTCAGTTGATAACAATAGCTACAAATGAAAATTCTTGATCTCACTCAAGTAGGGAACAAAATCATCATTTACAGGTTGCATCATTATTGACCCTGTAGTTTTTAAATTGTTGTATCAATGTAGCTATAGCATTTTATTCTCAGTTCAATCCAGCGGAACTTGGGAATGCATACCCATTTGATAAGTCCATACAAATTTTCGAAGTTAGATCCAACTTTCATGTCTACTTACGCACCAAGGAATAAACCCCAATGGGAGTAAGAATGTTAGATGAATTCATCATATCAAAACCCTAAATTAATTGAAAATTTCAATAATAAAATTCAAAACCAAACCTTAATCAAGATTGCATTGGAAAAATTACAGAGTTAAGGCAAACTACAATCCACCAACCCCTAAGTCAAATTAGAAATGTAAATTATATGAGAGACCACCTTATTCAAGAATTTCCAACACCAAAACAAACTCTTCCTCTTGTCACAATCCCAACTATCCCAGACAGTAAGCACCTATGCCCAACACAACAACCTGAATGTTGGCTGCGCAGACAAACTACAATTATAGTTGTTCTTGGACTAAGCCAAGCATCAGTAGTCTCCTTGTCACACCAAACAATAATTATTCACTCTGCACCTGTCCCAGTTGAGAGAGCAACCAATTAAATCTCTGTGCATCTTCTTTTTATTTATATTTCCTGATTTACTGTTTTTTCATTAGATATCCATTCTCTTCCAAAACAAAAAAGCTGACTGAGGTACATAAACCCTTGAAGATGCATCTATGCAACTAATAGCAACCTGATTTACTGTTTTTTCAATAGAGATCCATTCTCTTCCAAAACAAAAAAGCTGACTGAGGTACATAAACCCTTGAAGATGCATCTATGCAACTAATAGCAACCTGATTTACTGTTTTTTCAATAGAGATCCATTCTCTTCCAAAACAAAAAAGCTGAGTGAGGTGCATAAACCCTTGAAGATGCATCTACGCAACTAATAGCATCCACGAGCACAGGAAGGGACACAGGCTAATGTGAACCTTGAAAAACTGGTATGCTGTGAATTTGCAGCAGTAATCCATTAGATCTAAAATACAATAAGAAACACAAAATACAGACTATTACCAGATATATAGTTCTTCCCTCATATTGGAACTGGGTTCTGACAGAATCTCTCGTCAGACCAACCTCTGGACCCACAAGCACACGTTCTTCTTGTACCAAAGTATTCAACAAGGTTGACTTTCCAACATTTGGTCTTCCTATGATTGCTAACTGTAATGGTAACTTGGACTCATCAACTTCACCAGCAACATCATCAACATGACTGGGGCCATACCCATTGTCTTGGTCACAATTATCTTGGATTAATCAAAAAGCATAGTATGATTAAAAAATTATGATAATGGCATAAGCAAACAATCCATCACAAAGCAACACCCTATGATTAAGATGTAATGTTCTTATTTTAGGAGCAATAATGTTCTTATTTTATATAAAAAATTGACCCAAACAACCAAGGTGCATGTTGCCTAAATTTGTAGAACTTTTAAGAATTTAATTTCTTTGCCTTTTCATTTTGTATTCTTGAGTCATCTTTAAAGAATATCAAAATGAAAGTCATGTCCACAAAATGACTTGACAATTTAACACTCTCTTTCCAGATGCCTACTCACAGACTTTGATCATTTTCCAGAGACAATGCTAGATTTGTGCTCCAAAGTCATGGATCAAGATGAATTGAGGACCTCATTCAATCAAGCCATCAAGATGACCCAGAGTACCTCTATGTAATGACATATAGCTTGTGCAACTAACAAGTAAGCTCAGAATAAAACAAAATAAAAAAATCTGAAAATCTGGCAATACCAAATCCTATAAAGCAAAGGTAATCTTACTGTTTAAAACTTGAAGCATGTAATCCTCAATCAAAGGCTGAAGAGCATCGTGGAGAGCTGCCATACCCAGTCCCGTCTCAGCAGATATTGCAATCGGATCCCCAAATCCTAGCATGCGGGCTTCATCAGCAGCATCAGAAATAGAGCCAACACCATCACAAAGTGATTCAGATTTATTCATTGCTACTATAGGCTTGATTCCAGGTGCATGTTTGCGAAGCCACTTCCCAACATCCAAATCCAATGGATGCAATCCAGCTCTGATCACAATATAACACCAAGAAATGGTAAAAAATTTGCACCAACGGATATTTTGTTAACCTACAATGGTCAATACTAAGTTCTAAGAAGGAATCAAGCACTATAGGTAAAAGTTGGTAGCATGTTTCAGCTTCCATAAAATAATTCTACTGTCTATTTCTGTAGCATATAGGAGTACAAACTTGCTTGTCAGACACTAGCACCTCACATAATGCAAAAATAAAAAATAAAAAAACCAAGGTCATATGCAACTTGGCAATATATGCCTCATTTTTTCTTTTCTTTTCTTTTTTTTGTCATATGTGACATGAACTCTTTCAATTTTTTCCACTTGGGACAAATGCCATATTCACAATTTTCCCAACTTATTTACCATCTTGTGATTTTGAAGTGAACTCAGACTTAAGATACAGACTGACCTCACATCTATCAAGAATACTGCAAACTGAGTTCTTGCGAGCACATTTGCAGTCATGCTAGTTGTTCTCTGAAGAATGGACCCTGAAGCTGCTTCTGTTTCTAAGCCAGCTGAGTCCAACACTTTAAACCGCAAATCACCCAATTTGGCAATGCCTTCTCTTATATCTCGAGTAACATGATCATCTGGCGTGTTATACACAAGAGCTTCCCTCCTCCGAATCAGCCTACAGATAGCCCCAAATAGATTAATAAACTAATAAATCTCATAAAAACATCATGCAGTTGCATCAAAAAGATGTTGGCCCTTTACATGTACACCCAATGAAACTAACCGGTTGTATAAAGCCGATTTCCCCACATTTGGACGTCCAACAATAATGACAGTTGGAAGCAGGTTCGTGTCAATTTTGGTAAAGTCAATTGGTTTTTCATACACAACCGTGACTTTCTTGTCAGTACCACCATCGTCAGAACAAAAATCAAGCTGCTCCAAATCACTGCTTGTTACATCTTCACCTGAACCAGAAACCAACTCTGGCATCTTCTGTTGAACCGCGGAGCCATACCCCCGATAAAGTTGCCATCTTGGGGCTAACGGACAACACTTTAAATCAGGAGGTATTAAAGTATTTCCATTTATAATGTTGGCATTATTAAACAATGATCCTGTACATCAATAACAAGTTTGATGAGTCCAAAATATGTTTCACATGTCTACAAGAAGCAAAATCTAATTAGTAGTTTGTGAAGAACACTTACTGAATGAAACTGTAAATAGAGGGTTATTCTCAATGTTCACTTTGGAAAAATGTGAGCAGCAGGAGCCGCTGCTGCTGCTAATGCTTCTATGTAGGATTCCTACACCATAATGCCTCTTTCGTGATGAAAGAGCCCGAACCCATGAATGAGACATACAGTTTCAGTACCCACGCAATCAGAACTTGCCACTTAAAAAGGTATAAAAAAATCAACTCTTCAAATCTGCTAGATGCCTTGTAACTGCAATCGAAATGAAACAATAATCAAAACACTTTAAATAAACAATAAACACCATAAAGCGTGAACAAAATAACTCATTGATGGGCTTGAGATACAGAAAAAAAAAAAAGCAAAACAAAACAAAAAAAGGCATGGAAAGCCCTTTAACTATGTGGGGTCGGTTTCTTTTCAAATGGTTGGGGAATTTTATCGAACACATGGTGACATAGTGAAAGAAAGGGTGAATGAAAAGATTAACACATCAACATAAAAGGGTGGCTTCGTTTTTAAAGCATTGAATCAAGCAAGAAAAGCAAAGTACGGTATCTGCTGCTCTGCTCAAAACGGGCTCCTCCTCCTGTCCTCCCTTTTCTTTTTCAATGCTTACAAAATATTGCTTGCATGCATTTGTTTTCGCGGCAATGCTTCGATCCCACGCATTGCGTTAGTTTTTAAACCCGCACCGGGCCAATGGGCCAAGTACATGGTTACAAGTCAGATAGATTGCCTGGCTAGCTAAAGTTAATTTATTTTTTTATTTTATAAAAACTAAAAATAATATTATTTAAAAAAAATTGGTATTGATTGGGTTTTCTCAAGGTATTGAATCATGAGTTAATTGAGTTTTTAATCGGGTCATATCATAATAAATATTCCTTTATTTTTACTGAGATTTTATTCGATGTATATCCCAAGCAATAAATTAATTTACCGAATCAAATCAAGTTTTAAAATAATAAATATTACCACAACTAATAAATATAAACTTTTATAAATAAAATCATAAAATATATAATTTATTTTTTATTTGTCTTCCATTAAATTTTAAGACCTTACTGTTTAATTTAGATTTTCTATTTAAGTCTTGTCTGGATTAAGTTTTATATTAAATTTAACGAGAGTTACTTGATTTATCCAATAAATCAATATTTGATTATATTAATCTAGTTGAAATTTTAATAAAATTTTGTTTGATTTTTTTTATAAAAAAAACTTGAAATATGCTGTTTGAGATTCACCTGAAATTGACCCTGGTTTTAAATCGGTTCATTGATATATCAGGTTTAATAACTGAAGGACAAAGTATTTTATTGCCGGACCAACCCCTTATTGGTGGGGTTTGTACATTAGATGACAAATAACATGGAATTCTTGTAGCAACGGACCAAACCTTCAACCTAAGGCGAAGTGTGACCAAAAATAATTAACTATGGTTAAAACAATGTTAATTTAAATTAACTTATTGACTCGGGTTTATCTCGTAATTTTAGTTTTAAAATGCACATCATAAAATAAAAAAATTATTTTTATAAAAGTAATGTTCTCTGTTGCATATTTTTATATTATATAGTTTGATGTCTATGTATATATGTATATGGGAATTAAATAATAAATTCAACTCTCTAATTCTAAATAGACGACATGAACGTAGATATAGATAAAAGGAAGTTTCTGTTTGCCCACAAATCAAATCGGAAAAAAAAAAAATTGAAAAACAAGAGAGGAGAGCAGAGCAGAGCAGCAAACCCTAGGCTAGGAGGAGGGCCTTATTTCATCCATGAACAACAAAAACCCTAATTAATTCCTTCAATTAAGGCCACAAAACTGCATTATTATCTCGTTTTCTTGAGAGATATACAGAGAGAGAGAGAGAGAGATTGTAAATGGAGGGAACACCGCATCCTATACCGCGTACCGTTGAAGAAGTTTTTAGTGATTTCAAAGGCAGACGCTCTGGTTTAATCAAGGCTCTTACTTCTGGTTTGTTCTTAATTTTTATTTTCTTGGCTAAATTTACCTTTTTATGCTTCATTTCTGTCTTTTCTTTATTGGTTTTTGTTTGTTTTTTAAATTAGTTGATGGGTTTGTTTCTTTTTTGCTTGCAGATGTTGAGAAGTTTTACCAGCAGTGTGACCCTGGTGGGTTTTTCTCTCTCTAATTTTCTTTCGTTGTTTTTGTTATTTTGTTTTAAATTTGTGTATGTTTTTACGTAAATTTTGATGTATTATGTGTGAATTTTATGATCTTGTTTTTTTAAGATGTTTTTTTTCTGTTTGCGTTATGAATTTTACGTTTTCTTTTGTTTTCAAATATGGGTATGTTTGAGTGGAGGATGTCTTGAGCTTTGTCTTTCTGTTGCTGTTGCTGTTTCTGTGTTTTCGTTGTTTCTATACACCAAGAGCCGCTGAGTGATTTTGTGAGGAGCGAAAGTACTGTAATATGCTAACAGTGGTTTTGATTTTAACAAAATACAGCTGTGTTTTTCAGTATATAACTTTTTTCTGTTCTGAATCCCCAGTTGTTTCTCTTCCGCAATGAGTGTTTCATGCATCGTTTTAATATCCATTCACCTGAGGCTTGCTGTGACTGCAAACCTCATTGCTGATGGTTGCATAATCGGATGAAATCCCCAATATCTAACGGTTTAAGGTGGCCCATAATATTTTTAGTTTGATAGTTGCCGTCAATTGACATTTTTTGTCCACTCATTCTCAAGTGAAAGCCTCATGTGGGAGTACTTCCTTTGCCAAATTCATTATTGGCCATGCTATGTTTTCAATATTTGAAATAATCACCTGGAATACAGATTGCAGATCTTTAACATTCAGTTTAAAATCAGAGTATGTGCAATTCATTACACACCATTTTGAGAAATCTAACCACTTAGGAATTTAGGACATCCATGCGCATGGGTAACTATTCTTGGGGTTTAGCTTCCTCCTCTTGTGGACTTAATTAAAGAAAATTTTTGTACATAGACTCGGGAAATGAGTATTATAGCATGTGCATATAGTATCTCTAGTATGGAAGTGCTGGGAAACAAAGATTTCATTTGTATCATTGCCACAAAACAAGGAAAAAGCAAAATCATTAGTGATGTGGTGATTTCCTGCTTACCTTATGGTGAAGGAATTTCAGTTATTATAATTTATTTTGTTATCAGTGTGCTTTACAAAATGAAATGCATTCTTGAGTAGTGATCTTATTCCATTTCATTTATATCTATTTGATCATTTTGAGGTAGATTATGGAGGATATCTCGAACCTGAGCTTTAAAATAAGGTTGGAGGTCAATGATTTTGTGGAAATTATAGCATGTGCTCCTAGTCCACCTATTACATATATGCTCGTGGAAATCTACATGATTGATTGTATTTATTTTGAATGAATAGGCACATCATGATATCAAATTTGAGTTTGCAGATAAGGAGAACTTGTGTCTCTATGGACTTCCAAATGAGACATGGGAAGTTAACCTGCCTGTGGAGGAGGTGCCCCCTGAACTTCCTGAGCCTGCACTAGGTATAAATTTTGCCAGGGATGGGATGCAAGAGAAGGACTGGTTATCCCTTGTTGCAGTTCACAGTGATTCATGGCTGCTTGCTGTTGCATTTTATTTTGGTGCACGTTTTGGGTTTGGTAAGAATGAAAGGTATGATTGAGTTTTCTTCTTGCCGATATGGCCTTAAGATGCTGTTTTAATTTACAATTGGTTTTGCCAAGTTTAAATTTGAAATATACAAGTGCAAACCACTTCATTCTCTTTTCCCTGAAATGTATAATTTTGCACTTGGTCTTAAGCTTATTTTGGACATTTCTAGTTTGCTTATTTTTATCAACCGAGTGAACTGCCCAGTATCTGGCTTCTTGATGGTGTCTAATCTGTGCATTTTCTTTGGATCAACTTGTTTTTGCATTTCAATTTAGCATCACCTTGCATGTGATCTTATCACTCAGTTATGACCACATACATAATCAACCATGAAACATCTGGAACAGACATCTATAAGGAAAAAAACCCAAAGCCATGTTCATTAATTTGAGGAATTAAATTGTTTCAATGCTATTTGGAATGGAATCGTTTTCTTTCCATATGCAGTTTGAGTTGTTTTTATGGGCGCAAATCACTCTGGTGCTTCCTTTCTCTTTTGCTTCTTTCTATTTCTTAGCCGTTAGCTTAGACTATTTCTTAAAAAGTGCTTTATTAGTAAAGGGCGCTGATGAAATCTGGTGCACTTTGTAGTTACCTTTCATTATCCTTTACAAATTTAAACATGTCATAAATTTAGCATAAGGCAATGACTCTTTATTTTCATCTTTTTGAGTGTATTAATTCCAAAACATGGTGTTCAATATAGCAGATCTGGAATGATTTTGTCCTCTGTTGATTTAGATGTCTTAAAAAATTGATATTATTGTGGTTTACTCATCTACAAGGACCTCATTTTTTAGATGACATCTATAGGGAGTCATGTTTCTTTATACGATATTCAGAGTCCTAGGCAAAGATTTAAATACTTATCTTGCTTGCTCCAATTGCCTTTTCCCCCAGTTCTCATCTAATTGATTTTTCTTCCAACTTGATCATGTCTTGTTCTTTTTATTGTTTCTGCTAGTATCATTTCCATATTTATCAAGTGGGTATTTTAACTTTTTTCTAATCATCGTTGCCTGAGGTGTTGGATTCTTGGAGAAGTTTTATTTTTTTAAGTTAGGAAAATTTTGACTTTCCTTCTTTCTAGCTAGTTAAACATGATGCTCAGATGTGAGATTAACTTATTTGGGATTAAAATCTGAACCATGCATGCTATTTTGGCATAAAATGAAGTGTTTACACAAACATCAAACTAGTGATCAACACATTTATTCCTCTTACCTTGTATAAATTATTGTGCTTGAATAAGAAATTGTGCAATGGCTATTCTGCTTTTATAGAATTTACTTGTCCTGAAAATCAGATGCAGTTGACTTGGTTTGCATGAAGTGCGTGTTGAAAACTAGGTAATGAAACCTTTTGACCCAGGATCTGAAAGAACTAATAATACTTGACATGTATATCTAGTAATGAAGTTTTACAGCCAAGTGTTAAAATATATTCCTAGTCATTAAACTCCTAATCTTTCAGTTGAACTTCCTTTCCACTTATTTTACTTTTGATCCCATTTCTTATAATTTTGTGTTTCTCCTGTTCTATGTTTTACCTCATTCTTGCTGTTTTAATTCTTTTCAGATTTATTTTGTGCTTTACATGTAATAGAGCTGAACATTTTCATGTCACAAAAAGGAAGGTTTCACCATGCTCTGTTAATTTCCCTAGGACAAGAGCCATTGGTATTTCAAGTATAACAAATCCCCATGTTAGAATAACAAACCCCCATGTTATCCCCCCAACCCCCCCCCCCCCCCAACACACACACTAGCGAGCAACTTGGGATACAAAAAACACAAATAAGAACATCATTCTAATTGTGATTGAACTTTTGACTTGACAGGAAGAGGCTTTTCCAGATGATAAATGAGCTCCCCACAATATTCGAGGCCGTGTCTGGAAATGTTAAGCAACCTAAGGAACAAACTGCCACTCACAACAACAGTGGCAAAAGCAAATCAAGTGGGAAGATGGTAGGAAGTTAAGAGTTGCGTTAAAAACTATATGTTACTCCTTTCTCATTACTGTTCTGATTACAATTTCTTTTGCTGTTTGGATGTGGCCTTTAAGCAATCCCGGCAACCTGAGCCCCAGACTAAGGCTATAAAGGTATCTGCACCACCCAAGGAAGACTATGAGAGTGGGGAAGAGGAAGAAGAAGATGATGAACAGGGTGCTACTTGTGGAGCATGTGGTGAAAGCTATGGAACTGATGAGTTCTGGATTTGCTGTGATATGTGTGAGAAATGGTTCCATGGAAAATGTGTCAAGATTACACCTGCCAAAGCTGAGCACATCAAGCAGTACAAGTGCCCAAGTTGCAGCGGCAAGAGAGCTAGGGTTTAAAGTTAGATGCTGGAAGTCAAAGATGAACATCATTTAAACAAAGCAGACAAGGGGTAGAAGTTTTTCTTTAACGTTTTTAAAGTTGATCAGAACCAGTTGTCCACTTTAGTCAATGAATTTGAATAACTGCAGATTGGATTTCTAAGTTTGGCTACTCATTGTTCCTTCTGTCTAATTTTCTTCGGAATTGTGTTGTTAAATAGTTGGTGGCAATTGTAGCTATTTTCTTCATATATCGTTGGTGCATTTTTTTCAGTTTGTGGATGCAATGTTTTTTTCTACAGCCTCCTCTCAAATGACTCCCCTCCCCTTCCCCCAGATCGAAGCGTCGAAAAGAATTTGTTGTCTTTTGTGTTTATTGATTCCCAAGAGGGGATTTGATTTGAGGAACCCCAGAGTGTGGGAACGTAGTGTTGGATCGAGAAAGAGAATTTTTTTTCTTTTTCTTTTTGTTCGTCAGATGCTAGTTGTGCATTTTTGTACTATTTTTGCATGAAATATTTTGACCTATCAATTAGTTGGAATTGGAGAGAATTAGTAACCCTGCAAATAGTTTAAAGGAATTGTTTTTTAATTCTCTGTTGTTTTCCATTGTTGATGCAAACCAGGCTGTGCTTTGGTTTGTGGTTTCAGAAGGTTAAAATTCTTTTAATGAGATTTAAATCTGGTTTGGTTACTGGTTACTGAAAAGTAATTATTTTTAAATGAATTATTTTTTGATATTCAGTAGTATAATTGAATAATAAATTGAAAAATATTTTTTAATATTGAATTAAATCATAGAAAATAAGTTGTAAAATAACTTATTAATATTTTATTTTAAAAAAAATTATTAAAATAATGAAGAATAAATTTTATAAATTATTTCAAATAAAATAAATAATAATCAAAATAATAGAGATCAAATTTAAAAATTAAAAAAATTAAAAGATAAACAAATTAAAATAATAATAATTACTATTTCATAAATTATTCTAAATAAAATAAGTAACAATTAAAAGGAGGAGGATAATGATCAAATTTGATAAATAAAAAATCTCAATTAAAAAATAATAAGAAAAAAATAAATAAAAATTATGAAAATAAGAATTAAAGTTAATATAAAAATTAAACTATAAGAGATGAAATTAAAAAAAAAAATCAAAACAATATATATATATATATATATATATAGCAATCAAAAATTTAAAAACCAAATTTAATATAATCAGCAAATAATATAATATTTTTAAATTTTTTATAATTTAAAAAAAATATTTTTCTCCCTAAAATGAAAGAAAAATATTTTTCTTGAAACCAAGTCAAATTTTTCTTTAACTGGAAATTATTTTTTATTAGCCAATCTTTTTTTAATAACAAACAAACACAAAAAAATATAAAATTAAGTTTTCAAAAATTACTTTTTAAAAATCAAACTCGCCCTTATATAAAATTATAGTGTTTGTACTTAAGGTGTTAGCCCAGCGGTGGAAGAGACTTGTTTCCTTTCTCTACACCTGGTTCGAATCTCATTGTAAATGTTTGTGACTCCCATGATGCCTTACATACTTATTAGGCTTGTAAAATATTCAGTGAATTGTGAGATTAATCGTGGTGCGCATATGTTAGCCCAAACATCTACATAAATAAATAAATAAAAATTATAGTGCCTAAGATATATATAGATATCGAATCTTAGAAATAAATAGAGCATCCATTTCATAAACAAACAGACAGCCAAAATGAGAATCTATTATTTATTTTTTTAATTACATATATAGGATAAAAAATAACTAAATTTTTATTTTGAATAAAAATAACTTGTCATCTTTTTTTAAGAAAAAAATAAAAAGCCAAGCTAGCATGAAGATGTACAGACTAGCCGAATCTAAGTCCAGAAATCCCTTGTATATAAATTAAATGTCATTAGCTTGGGACTGACTCAATGTCACGCAATTGGGACTTGGAGATGGAGCATTTACAACCTATGGAGAAGTTGTATTTGTTCATCAACACATACAGCATCCAGCAGACAAAGAGAACGGAAACAGTGACGCCGCCTCCGCCGATCAAGTAGCTCAGATGTCCTCTTGGCACCTCTTTCAAGTTAAACTCTGAGCTGGGGTATAAAGCCTCCATTTTCACAAGCTTTGTAGATACCAGGCTTTGGTTGGTCTAGTGGAGAGGTGAAGAGGAAAAGGGCTATTTATAGTGCAAAATCCAATCACAAGCTTTGTGTACCAGGCTTTGGTTGGTTTAGTGGAGAGGTGAAGGACTATTTATAGTAAGCAAACAATGCAGGATATTTTAAGGTGCTATCTCTTATTTTAATCCTTGAACCTAGGTGCTTCCATGGAATGATGGAACCAACGGACTTACCACTGCTAGTCCAAGCTATAAAACCATGTGCTTTGATGTTGACATGCAGGGTTAGGGTTCGGGTTAGGGTTATTTATTCATGTGGGACATTGCTGAGAAACTCCCAGAAGATTGATTAGGTCTCACCAACGACTAACGGTTGACATTTGTGTATGCGTTCACATATTCTTAAGAAGAGACTTGTTTCCTTTCTCTACACCTGGATTCGAATCTCATTGTAGATGTTTGTCACTCTCATGATGTCTTACATGTTTATTAGACTTGTAAAATATTCAGTGAATTATGAGATTAATTGTGGTGTGCATATGCTAGCCCAAACATCTACATAAATAAAAATTATAGTGCCTAAGATATATATAGATATCGAATCTTAGAAATAAACAGAGCATCCATTTCATAAACAAACAGACAGCTAAAATGGGAATCTATTATTTATTTTTTTAATTACATATATAGGATAAAAAATAACTAAATTTTTATTTTGAATAAAAATAACTTGTCATCTTTTTTTAAGAAAAAAATAAAAAGCCAAGCTAGCATGAAGATGTACAGACTAGCCGAATCTAAGTCCAGAAATCCCTTGTATATAAATTAAATGTCATTAGCTTGGGACTGACTCAATGTCACGCAATTGGGACTTGGAGATGGAGCATTTACAACCTATGGAGAAGTTGTATTTGTTCATCAACACATACAGCATCCAGCAGACAAAGAGAACGGAAACAGTGACGCCGCCTCCGCCGATCAAGTAGCTCAGATGTCCTCTTGGCACCTCTTTCAAGTTAAACTCTGAGCTGGGGT
The DNA here is from genome assembly GCF_000495115.2 of Populus euphratica. Taxonomy (NCBI): domain Eukaryota; kingdom Viridiplantae; phylum Streptophyta; class Magnoliopsida; order Malpighiales; family Salicaceae; genus Populus; species Populus euphratica. The sequence continues at coordinate 1,364,302 of NW_011499876.1, read as the reverse complement.
ATAAAGCCTCCATTTTCACAAGCTTTGTAGATACCAGGCTTTGGTTGGTCTAGTGGAGAGGTGAAGAGGAAAAGGGCTATTTATAGTGCAAAATCCAATCACAAGCTTTGTGTACCAGGCTTTGGTTGGTTTAGTGGAGAGGTGAAGGACTATTTATAGTAAGCAAACAATGCAGGATATTTTAAGGTGCTATCTCTTATTTTAATCCTTGAACCTAGGTGCTTCCATGGAATGATGGAACCAACGGACTTACCACTGCTAGTCCAAGCTATAAAACCATGTGCTTTGATGTTGACATGCAGGGTTAGGGTTCGGGTTAGGGTTATTTATTCATGTGGGACATTGCTGAGAAACTCCCAGAAGATTGATTAGGTCTCACCAACGACTAACGGTTGACATTTGTGTATGCGTTCACATATTCTTAAGGAATTGAGTGGAGGACACAGGAAAAAAAAATGGCTTTGAGGTAGAAGTAGAGATTTATTCTTGTGGGCTTGACTAGATTTATTTAAAGCTTCGAAGTTTTCTTGGATTTCTTCGAAGGAAGGAGTGGGAAGAAAATGAACCACTACGAAAAAGATTTTACCACGAGGAAGATCATCGTTTAAATAACAATTGATACAACAACGACCAAGCTATCCCAAGTTAGATTGTCTTATGATAGGTTCCATTGAAGTTAATTTGAACTGGTTGGCAAGCCTTCAGTATAGATCCCAATCCCATGACAAACACCTGCACAATTCCATCACCATGTTCAAAGTCTTGATATCTCGGAGGCAGGATAAAAGTATCTCCAAATACCAGAGTGCTGGCCAAAATCAAGCCTCCATGTGTATTAGATTTGCCTATCTGTAAGAAACACAGACATTATCCCCATAATTCATTGGATACTCATACAAATTGAAGTTGGTCACAATTATAGCCAAAGCCTGGCATGAACTCCTGCAGAACCAGAGGAAAAGAGCATTTTCTATCCTTTAAACAGATTCTTCAATGATCCATCTAGTATCTAAGCTTATAGTTTCGCAATTGAATTGCTTGTAAATTAAAGATAATGCTGTACTAACTCATTGAGGAATAACTTCCAAGTTCTGGCATATGGGATAGCGGTAAGATGATTTGACTCCACAATCTTCATGCCATCTTCTTGCCTAGTGCTTGCTCATGAGCTGCTTGCTTCATCCTGCCTTCTTGGCATTTTCCTTGCATGGACTTTCTTGCTCCATCATAAAAATTTACTTTTGTAAACCACGGATTGGAAATCTATGACCACTCAACTTATCCCTGGTCGGCCGCAGACAATGTTGGCGCCATGCCATGTAGGCAGCTCATCCGTCCACAATTGCAGGCATGCTAGTCTCCTATGTCCTACCTAATAGCCTTTTAGATTAATCTTCTTTAATTAAATTAACCCTTTATCAAGTAATTATCAATATGCTCATAACAGCACTGCTATCATTGTGTACTTTAGAGCTCACGATCATCAAAGAAACTGTCCAAATATCGAACGCTAAAGGATCTTTATGCCACTCTCAGCAACAAAGAAAATCAAAACCTGGTTCACTAACAAGAAGATCAAAACAAAGGCCAGTTTCTCTCATTGTGAGTTCCCACCATTTCTTCTCTCTTCTTCAGCAACTTCTCTAAGCACACAGCTGTTAGCTCTGTGCACAAGCCTTCTCATTTTGTTTTCAAGTTCGGCCAACAGCTCATAAATTTCATTTGTTATCATGCGATCTATCTCCTACTACAAACCCGTGTAGTAGTAGTATACATGTTTATAGTTGCCTTCTATACTCCTTCTTCATCATTTCTCTGCCCTCCTCAGCATCTCCCCATTCCTGCAAAGGCACACATGTTTGGAAGCAAAACATAATTTCCTGAGTTTTGGGGTTCAAGCTCAAAGAGCTATGGATTCTGCTAGGTTTTAAAAGGGAGCCATGAATTCCTGCGTGCGGCTTCAATGGCATGCTACCATTCAATCTCTTTGCTTCATCGAGTTTCCCCGGCGTACCTAACAAATCAACCATGAAAGCAGAATGATCTACAGATGGGTTTCAATTGATTCAAAAACCCTCTGGCATTCTTCCAGTAATCCTCCACGGCTTCATGCTTTTAACACCCTCTTCTTTCATGGTAGACAATAGTTTTATGGCTTTACTTCCCTGACCATGAACAGCAAACCCCGTAATCAATTTACTGTAGGAAACCACTTCTCTGTCTTCCATTTTTCGGAAAACTCTCTGGGCATCCTTCATACTTCCAGATTTTGAATACATGAAAATCAAAGAATTTTATCTTTTGACAACCAAATTATCCTTCAATTCAAGGATGAAATTAACTACCCAGTTACTCAATTCTAAAGCCCCAGGATGTCCATATGCTGAGATAACACTGACCATCGCCTCCTCATCTGGTTTTCAGTCTATATTCAATGAAAAAGTTCAATTGCTATTGCTAACTGCCCATTTTGAGCATATCCTGTAATCATCGAGTTCAATTGCTATTGCTGACTGTCCATTTTGAGCATATCCTGTAATCATCGAGTTCCATAAAACAACATCCCTTTCTAGCAACTTATCAAAAACATCTGAAACAATAGTGAAAAATCACTCCAATTTTCTATCTCCTTTGTCCTACCAGAACACAAACCAAACGCAGAAACATAGCAGAGTTCAGGTGACCTCGACTTTGCATATACCGAAATCATAGCGTCCAAGTAACCGAACTCTTATACTCATCCAAAATTCTCCCAGCAGCTTCAGTACTTCCACGCTCTGCATAAATGCCAAGCAATGCCGTCGACAAACAAATTCAACCTGAGCCTCTTTTCATCAAGTAATTTTCAAAAGCCACTCAGCAAGACAAGGATCACCATGCAATGAACATGATGAAATGAAAGTAATCCAAGTAGTCTCAGTACAGGAATCTCATCAAAATACCGACCAATTGGACACGACAGAGCATGAGAGCACTGTCTCAAGCTGCACAACAGTTTTTATTATTATTATTATTATTATTGTTAAATTAACGTAGCAGTTGACAAGAGATCGTAAAAATGAGGGAATTTAAGGTGGTGTTAAATAGCGGTAGAACTTTTCCTCCTTTTTTCATGGAAGTTACGGATTTTTAACAATATAGTATAGACTAATAGAAAATTACTAGTTAAATTTGAACATTTTAAGATTTCTCAAGTATTGTATATATTGTAGATATATATCTATCGATAATAAATAACATACAAAAACCACTATAAAATAAATATTATAAATAATATTGTCTATTTATAATTATTCTCACTCTAATGCGCGAGTATTTATATAAAGGTATAAAAACTATTTTTATTATAAAAATTATATGAAAACATTATCTTGAATATCCATATATATATATATATATATATATATATATATATATATATATAAGGATAAGCAGAAAAGATATCATATAAAAGATAATAAATACTAACTTCAAAATCTAATGTGTGTATACTAGTAAGTAAATAAGAGCAAAGATTTCATTGAGAAATTAGCTTTTTGGTAAAGTATGTGTACTCGAATAAAAATCAAATTAATAAGAAGTAACTAATTGATCCCAATTAAGTTCAAATTCTTAATTTGACAATAAAAAGAAAAAATGGTTATTATGTTCATGTTAATTACCAATTCAATTCTTACAAGTTTTATATATTTTATTATACCATGAACCCTAAGTATACATTGCAAAGGGAAATTAAAAGAAAAAAGAAGACTTTGGGGTCCATAATTGTATTATTTTCCGACCAACAAAAGTAGTCTTCCCTCCCAATCTTCATCCCCAAACAATTGGAAGGCAGCGTACCTCTAGGATTTTCCTTTTGTCACAACGGCCTCCTCCCCTCTCTCTCTCTCTCTCTCTCTCTCTCTCTCTCTCATTGCTTCCACGAGCTCGTGCATGTCGACGTGTCTTCAACTCTTCATATCTTATCCTTAATCTCAATATCACCATCATTCATTATAATATTGGTGGGATCATCAAGCTTTCCATCAAGAACTCATGGCCATCCTTTTCTCTCTACGTACGTACACTCTGATTTTTGCATTATGAATGCTTGTTGTCGTCGTCGTCGTCAACGTTTGGATAAGTTCTATGGTGGGTTTGATTAATTAAGTAATCTTGCTTTATATGGATGTTCTTTAACAAATATATGCAGACGAATGATGCATGTCTTGTTTGTTTTGGACTTCTCCTTTGCTGAAACAAGAAAAGGCACCAAAATTGCCTACAGGTTGGTCTTGTCTAAAAGCTAGCTAGCTGCCTCTCGAAGCCCGGCCCCTGGATTTGTGTTTACTAGTGGTGGTGTAGTTTATGTGGTTTTGCTTCGAAAAAATAAATTAAAAATATATATAAATTATAGTTTTTTAAATTAAGATTTTAAAAGAAATTTTCAATAAAATTCATATAAAATTATGATATGTATTGATTTAATAATTAAATACTCTTAAATTTGATGAAAACACATTACAGAAATTAACGAAGCCATGTTTCTTTTAATGTGACGTGATATTCCTATATAAATATATATATATATAAGTAAAATGGAATTAATATTTATTGGTGATCAACCCACGTTCATGGCCCCCTCTCAAGAATTGTTTGTAATGATTCTGAATGTCACCTCAACACACTTGACATGATCATCCTAAGCTTGCAATTGCTTTATACTGTTACTATAGTTTCGAGAGCTCATAATATTTACGAAATGATTTTGGAATAAAAGTCTTAAAAAAATGACTTAAATTTCTTCGACAAATGACCTCTCACACACATACATAAAGCTCCTCTCTCGCACATTTCTTAATATAATTTTATTATTTTAGTACCCAGAGTTGGAGCCAGGAAAGCCACAAACTTAGATCTCAATAGTTTAGATTCTAAAATTTAAAATTGTTTTTTTTTATTGGGGGTAGATTCTAAAATTTAAAATTGTTTTTTTTATTGGGGGGAATAATATTATTTTTATTTTTATTTTTTTTCCAAGGCAAGGTCATAGTTAGAACCATTTCTAGATTGTCGTGTTGTTGGGAATTGCATGTGTTTTGTTTATAAATATTTAAAAACAATTAAATAGTGTTTGGTTGAAGTATTTTGTTATGCTTTTGACATATAAAATGATTGATATGTATTAATTATAACATATTAGGAATATTCTAAAAGTATTTTTTATTTATATTACTAGTTTGGCACAAGATAGATAGTGTAGATGAACATCTCAACTTTGATTCGAGGAAGACACAATAACTATCCAAAAGCAGAAGAGAGGAGGCCATCGATTGCCGGAATATTAGAAAGGCTATCTTGGAGCACGAGGATGAAAATCCATTAATTGTTGACTTACGGTGGTTTTAAACAATCCAAAAAAATAAAAATAAATAAAAGAGGTTATGATTTCATTCATATTGTATGATTATAATAATTTAAAAAAATATATTTAATCTAAATAAAAAAAATTATATACAAGCTAAACCAAATAAAAAAATATTATTCTATTTTAATAATTAATACAAAATAACCATATATTTCTTAACACCTCCTCACAAACTCATTATGTGATAACTATAGACATCAAGAATTTATTAAGTAGAAAACAAAAACAAAAAATAGAATATGAAACAAGTCTATAATTTGCAAAGAATAAGAAACAAAAGGCAAGATATTGATGTCATACTTGAAATAATTATGAGTAAAATAATAATTAAATTCAATACATTTAGTTCGTTCATCAAAAATCAAGTTGTGAGTAATTTAAATAAAACTCTAGTTGTTATAATACATAGGAATCAAATGAAAAAGAAAAACTCTTATACATACAAGTAACCAATAAATCCAAACAATGCAACCCTTATATAAAGTTTGTTCTGATTATTAAAGGATGATTTAAAAGGCACTTTTGTATAGAAGTAGAAATAATTTTTTTTAAATAAAATTGAAAACATATTTTTTCATCCAATAACTCACTGACAACCGAGTCAAGAGAAGATAGTGAAGAACGATGCAAAATTAAACATTTAAGTCCTTTAAAATCACCATGAAGTATTGTTAAAAACTATACCAATCGTTGCTGCTATTTACAAGTAATATAAGCACTACATAATTTTAATTCTATAGATTTTATAAGAACTAATCAATCCTAAAGATTTATTATAGTAGAATAAAACTCGTGAATATTTATATTTTTTTAATGTAAAGCTTGTATGTCATTTTCTAATTGATATTACTTTACAAAATTTGATTGTGTGAATAATCTTTACAGATGATCTTAAACCTCTTCTATTGTCTCATATTTTGTCAATTGTGTACCTATGAAATATTCAATAAAATTACTAATTTAGGTAATAATTTTTACTTTGTTTACTTTGCAAGTATCTATCAAACACAGTATAACCCTCATCAGTATTTCAAGGTATTGCAAATTTTTCATTAACATATCCCCACATCTTTTTACCATTAATAAAATTTCTCATCACATAACTTTAATAATAATAATTCATTTCATCTAGCCTCGTAATCATAGACTGAAACAAACCATCTCTTTTAGTAGTTATAATCAACAAGTAAAGAAAATCAAAACGCAAAAGAAAGGAAAATAAAATATCAAATTGTAGAAACTGAGCAAATATCTTTTTGAAATTGGATTCATGAAAACTATATTTGAAATTAAATTTTATTCCATGAAATTATACTCTGATATCATCTTAGACAATCAAAAGAAACATAAAAAAATACAAAAATAAGAGAGGAGGATGCTAGTATTTCATTGATACTGCACTATTTCCAATATAAAAGAATAGGTTTAACCTAAATACAATAAAATTATATATTAAATAAATTTAAAAAATAAAAATATTATTTTATTCTTAATAAATAAAACAAAATAACTCTATATTTCTTAAAAATATATATATATATATAATCCCCAGCAAGCCACAAAATGATCGTCCACTGGTTTGTAAAGCTATGGACATGGCTGCATGCATGTGATTTGGCATTTTTTATAGACAACAGACGCATGTTATTTACTGCGTGTTTTTAGTATTATGTTCGCTTTTATCATTACAAGTAAACAAGAACAAGTTTAAGAAAAATTATAAATTTATTTTTTATTCAAACCCAAGTTCTCAGCGCAATTTAAAATGAAAACCAAAGTTGTCGTGTTTTCAACATGAACACACCACCACCACCGCACAACATTAATGCTAAACGCATCCATAAGAAGCAATGGAGGGAAGATCAGAACAATAAAACAAAGCCAGTGACTATATATATATATATCCTCTGGTATACATGCCGTGTTGCCTCTACGATATATATAAATTAATCCATCTTTGACCATCAAATCACATGCAAGAACATGCGTGCGTGTGGGAGAGGGAGCAAGAAGTCTGTGTGCTGCTGCTCTTAATCAACTGAGGATTTGTTAAATTGGAAAGTGATTAGTGTGTAAATGAGATTGAAAAGACGTTGGTGATCATCGAAAGAGGGCTCCTTTGTGCTGTTGGCTGTTGCCTTCATGATCACATGCTTTTCACTTTAAAACACTACAATTAATATGGTTTGATTTTCACTTTTGCAGAGATCTTGAGGATTAATTGCCCAAAGTAAAAGTTTCTGCAAACCTCTGTCTACATGTGAGCTAGCTCTTGTGAAAGCTACTTTCTCATTGCCATAATGCTCCTCACGACGCGTGCTGCCCTAACTATTTTCCAGAATTACTCCTTTCTTTTTCTTTTTCTTTTTCTTTTTTATCAACCCACCACACAATTTATACAGTGATCACAACGAGTGATACAGTGAATTTTGGATATATTTGTTCCTTCCAGAATTACTCCTTTCTTTTTCTTTTTTATCAACCTAGCACACAATTTATACAGTGATCACAACGAGAGATACAGTGAATTTTGGGATATATGTATTCGAGATCACAACAAGAATATGTATATGTTATTGTTTTTTTTTTATATATAACAGTATAAATTTACTTTAGAATTGTTTCAAAAACATATTTCTTTTATGTTTTTATTTTTATTTCTTTGATTAAACATGTTCCTTCAACAACATGCATGTTTCTTCACAGTACGCGATATTCTCAAATCAAATTACACGTTAACTAAGATTAGGTATTTTTCTTGAATGATCTTATATATATATATGTTAGCAAATGCATGTATTTACCAAACTAGCATGCATATATTGAGCTACTTATGACCTCAAATTGCCAAAATTTAAAATAAATAATATATAATTTTAAGAGATCGATTTAGGGTTTAAAGAAATATATTTCCATGTTTAATTCCTTTGATTTATATATACTCTGAAGCTAGCATCCTCCATGATAGATTGGCTGAATTTCTCCGAGTATACAAGGTCAACGAAAGAGTTACGTTTTTAAGATCGTTCTTGATGCATATACTGATCTAATATTGCTTTTAATTTAAATAAAAAATATATTTTTCCCATGAAAATAGAAAATAGTTCCAAGAAAATTTAATTATTTCGGGGGAGTTCGTTACAGCTATGACGCCCTCCCAGAACCAGAGTCAATCATGGTGAAAGAGTGGGGGCATGCTTTTCAATTTCAGGACAGGAGTGATTTGCGGCCTTAATCACAGTCATTGATTGTGATTAGTGTGATTAATTAGGAGAAGATTTGTGTTGACCCAACAAAAAAGAGATCTTAAATCAAAGTATCATCACCATTAATTCATTCTCCAAAGAGTAATTAATAATCTCCTAATAGTATCACCATGATTTTGCTTTTTTATTTTATTTTTTTAACTCAAAGGGATTGACTAATAATGATATAATTAACAAATTATATTTCATTCCACCTATGGCTTATTGAGTTGAAACCTTATATCCCGTTTATAAATCTTTTTATTTAAATCCATCTTTTTATACATTTTTGCCATGACCGGGTTTAATAACATATAAATTTTGCAAAGATGTATTTTTAAGTTCTTGAAAGTTTTATTCTTCAATAAAATCTTTTAGTGTAGAAGATACAATTACCATGAAGAAAATGGTTAGAATGTGCACAAATTCAGTGCAAAAACCAAAATAAGATAAAATTTCAAATCTCCAATAAACGGCTATGCACAAATATTTCCTTGATGAAAAAATAAAGGTTATATTACCATAAATAATACAAATGAGGATCTCAAATTTCTTTTTTATGGAGATTATTTTCTTAAAAATAATTTATCATAATCATTAAATGTTACATAAAATATTTTTTTTAAGATAAAATCAAGATATAAAAACAAAGAAAATGATCGAAGAAAAAGCTATTAGATAAACTTAGTTTATTACATCAATAAATATAATAAATAAAATTATTTGAAATACTTGTATTATTAAAAGGTTTTTTTTAGAGTGTAATAACAGTTATTTTTTAAAGTATTTTTATTTAAAAAATATTTAAAAAATATTTTTTTATTTTTTAAAATTTATTTTTAATATTAGTATATTAAAATATTTTAAAATACTAAAAATAATTAATTTAAAATAAAAAAATAAATTTTAATAAAAAATAAGTTAATACCAAATATTGATAGAGATTATTTAAAAAAAAATTATCATAATTTCTAAGTTACATAAATTTTTTGTTTTTAAGATGCAAGAGAAGGATTGAAAAAGTGAGGTAAACTTAGTCTATGTGTATCAAGTAAATATATATAAAAAAATATTTAAAATATTATATTATCAAGTGAAAAAAAATATTATATTCGATATTTTGACCTAATAATCTTTATAATTATGAAAGAAAAAAACATGATCCAATGTAAGTAGCAATGAAAGAGACAAAAGAGAATCCTTGTTTGGAGGGAGCTTTCCATATGTTTCAACTTTCCTTTTCTTCCCATCTCATGTCCAAATTATGCCCAAAGAAAAGGTGAGAGAAGAGAGACAAGAGAGAAGACACGAACGACTCTCAAAAGATTCAATTCAACGTTCAAGACGTCATTTGGGGCGCCAACTGAGAGAAATCCAAACCCTAGTGAGAGAAAGAGAGTTTTCATAGAGAAAAGAGAAGAAAGAGAGAGTCTTGAGGTTATCTCACCACCCCTTCACTGCATCATCATGTGTGTGTACAAGTAATTAGTCAAAGAAAAACTCTTGTCAGATCTACACTCCTCACTCCAACCTTCCAAAAGCACACAAAAGTTTAAGAAAAAAGGTGTCTTTTTTCTGCGTTTTCACCATTCTTTCATTGCTTGTAAAATGTTCCTCGCTCAAATGATTGATATGGAGGTGCATGATTGAAGAAATGGGAATGCGGGTCTAATTCAAAATTGATTCTTTTTAATTTGATTGCGAGTGTGTGTTTGGTTGCTCGAATAATTTTGAAAAAGAAAATGTCAGAAATGAGATTTTCTGATCCAAGCAGACTTCATTTAAAGAAGGAGCTTACTCAAATCAGAAAGGCAGCTAGAGTTTTGAGAGATCCAGGAACAAGTTCTTCATGGAAGTCACCTCTTAATTCAGCTAGATCTGCAGCGACAATGGCGGCGGCGGCTTCTACTTCTGCTTCTGCTTGGAAGCATTTTGAGACTGAGAATGCAATCCAAAATGGTGGTGGTGGTGGTGGTAGTCATAATAACAATAGCGCCCATTTGGATTCGCATTTCAAGAGTGGGAATAATCATGGAAAAGACAAAAGAGTGTTCCTTTACAATTGGAAGTCTCAGAAATCTTCCAGTGAGAAGAGTGCATTGGCAAGGAATGATGCTGATGATGACTACGAGTCTCGTTCTATTCAAGGGAGCCTCGATGACAGCCTGAGTGATGCAAGAAATGCTGGGGATTCGAAGAGTGACACTTATTTGGGTGAGACAAGGTCTGCTGCAATGATTTTCAGGTGTAGAGATGCAAATCTCGTGTCACCGTCTATGAGAAGAGCTATGGGGATCAAGAAAAAGGGTAAGAAAACTAATGCCCGTTTCGATGTTTTGTCTAGATATCAACAAAAAGAGATGAACTTGAGGAGATTACTCAAGGGCCATCCTTCATTGGGCTTAGGTTTAGGTTTAGGAAGGGATGATGTTGTAGAGCAATCTGATGATACTGAAGAATATAGCAATTCAGAGTACTTAAGAAAGATTTCTGGGGCTTCCCCATTGCTGTTAAAACTTAAGCATATGAATCGGTCACATTCTCCATCAAAATTTTTGAGAACGACTCGAAAAGAGGACTCTTCTTATTCTCACAGCACACCTGCACTATCAGCTAGTTCTTATGATAGGTATCGTAAGCGCAATCCGAGCAATGTTGGATCTTGGGATGCCACCACAACCTCAGTGAATGATGGGGATGACGAGGATGATGATCATTTAGATTTACCTGGTCGCCAGGGATGTGGCATTCCTTGCTACTGGTCCAAACGGACGCCAAGATACAGAGGTGTATGTGGGAGTAGTTGTTGCTCACCTTCCCTTTCGGATACTTTAAGGAGAAAAGGAAGTAGCATGTTCTGTGGTAGTCAGTCACTGTATCATAGACGCCGACGTTCATGGTCAATTTCAAATAAGCGCAGAATTGGTTCAAGAACTGGACATGCATTGCTCCCATTGCTTACAAATAGTGGTGATGGCATAGGAGGGTCATCAATAGGAACTGGGCTTAGTGATGATGAGCTTTCTACAAACTATGGGGAACTTGATTTAGAGGCCTTGAGTAGATTGGATGGGAGGAGGTGGTCAAGTTGCAGGAGTCAGGATGGGTTGGAGATTGTGGCTTTAAATGGAGACGGAGAAGAGGAAGGCACACCTGAAAATATTGGAAGCTTAAGCCAGAAATACAAGCCAGTTTTCTTCAGTGAATTGATTGGGCAAAACATTGTTGTTCAATCACTTACCAATGCTATTTCTAGGGGAAGGATAGCACCAGTTTATCTTTTCCAAGGTCCACGTGGTATTGGTAAAACATCAGCAGCTAGGATTTTTGCCTCTGCCTTAAACTGCAAGTCTGCGGAAGAAATAAAACCATGTGGGTACTGTAGGGAATGCAGTGATTCCATTTCTGGGAAGACCAGGGATCTATGGGAAGTTGATGGCACTGACAAGAAGGGAATTGATAAAGTTAGATACCTTCTGAAGAAAATTTCGCATAGGCCCCCATTGGGCTCTTCACATTACAAGGTTTTTCTTATCGATGAGTGTCACTTGTTACCCTCTAAGATGTGGTTAGCATTTCTCAAGTTTCTTGAAGAACCACCACAGCGAGTTGTGTTCATATTTGTAACAACTGATCCTGATAATGTGCCCCGTACTGTACAATCACGATGTCAGAAGTACCTCTTCAACAAAATTAAAGATGGAGATATTGTAGCAAGACTGAGGAAAATTTCTAAAGAAGAGAATCTTGATGTTGAATTAGGTGCCCTGGATTTGATTGCTTTGAATGCAGATGGTTCACTTCGAGATGCTGAAACAATGTTAGACCAGTTGAGTTTGCTGGGGAAGAAGATAACATCGTCTCTTGTAAATGAATTGGTGAGTTCTGTCTACTGATGTGTCCTTTAACATTTTCTGCTTCAATCGGTTCACTTAGATTATTTTCAAATCTTGTTGGGAGAAGCCTAATTGGTGAATCATTAATAAGTATCATATAACTAGGTGAACAATACTTGTGAATTTCTGTTTAATGTATACTGAATTGTTTTTGAACTCGAATATGTACTTTCAACCATTTCAGGTGGGGGTTGTTTCAGATGAGAAATTACTGGAACTTTTGGAACTAGCGATGTCTTCAGACACTGCAGAAACAGTAAAAAGGGCCAGGGATTTGATGGACTCTGGCGTTGATCCAATGGTTTTGATGTCTCAACTGGCTAGCCTCATTATGGACATTATTGCTGGGACATACAATGTTGTTGATGCCAAACATGGAGATTCACTCTTTGGTACACACAACTGTGAGTAGCGGTTCCTTGCTCTTATACTGTGACCTTACAGCTCCCCCTTCTGCATATAAAAACTATGCATAGACTTATGAACCTTTTTTGTTTTTATCTTGAGCCAATAGATTGTATTGATCAGCAGCCAAACTGATTTCCTTGTGGTTGCAAAACAACCACAGGCTCCTTATGTTCCTTTTTCTTCTTGGGAAAACCTCCCTGAGATAGACAAAAACTAGAGCAAATACATGCTCAGGGAAGAATCAGTTAATTGCTTTTCAGATTAGATTTAGCTCAACTTTAATATGGTAATACTTGATGTACCTGCTTTAATGGCCTTTTTTTTATGTTCCTAGCTCATTTATTTGGACGCTAGCCTTTAGATTCACCTTCTCTGACTTTGATGCTCAATTTTACCATTTATTATATAGTATGAAGATCATATATATTTACAAACATGTGTATATTGGAATTCTAATTTTTCCTCAGAATGTTGTTAATCATTATGGATACTTCATTTGGTTTTTTAGTGACTGAAGCAGAACTGGAGAGACTAAAGCATGCTTTGAGGCTTCTTTCAGAGGCTGAGAAACAGCTAAGGATCTCAAGTGACCGCTCAACATGGTTCACAGCAACTCTTCTACAGCTTGGTTCTACACCTTCAATGGATCTCACTCAGTCAAGCAGCAGTAGGAGGCAGAGCTCCAGGACAACGGAGGAAGATCCTTCAAGTGCTTCAAAGGAATCCAACGTTTACAAGACAAAGTCCAATGCTCAATATTTGACTCGGAGATCAAGTTCACCTCCATCCCTATACAGGGAAATAAATGGATATTCCAGCCAACAAGGGGAATATGGTTTTAATGGCAAGCCCCCTCGTAGTCGATTGGTGAATAGCCGTACTTCATCTACTTCATTGGATGATGAAATAACTGGAAATATGATATTTAGATACAAAAACTCAGAGAAGTTGGATGATATATGGGAGAAATGTATTGAAAAGTGTCACTCACAGACACTGAGGCAGCTGCTGCATGCTCACGGAAAGCTTCTATCTATATCTGAAGTGGATGGTAAGTCCAACACTTTTCTATTTCATTTCCAATATCATTTTCTGGTAGAACTGTAACTGGAAATCATGATAAAAGAAAGAATACAACTTAAATACAAAAATTGTTTCCCTTGTTGATTTTACCTTCCATTTGATGTGGTTGCATATAGATCTATATCTGATCAACCATACATTACTCCCAATGTGCTTCTAGTGATTCTTGAGGACTTGATATGTGGGATAGAGATTCTAGATCTGTTGCCTATATGATCAAAATTAGTTATTTTTCTTTTGCCGGATGGCTGATCTGGTGAATGATGCTTCTTAGGCAAGTTGTGTGCTAGACAGTGAGGTAATGTGCTCAATTTGCAAAAACAAAGATATTTTTCTCCTCTGCTTGCTCTTTAAGTTTTTCCGTGAACCATAAGAGCATCTCATATTCGCTTGATCCTGGCAATCCTAATAAAACTGATTGTTAAATCCATATTTGAATCGTGAATTGGAAACCCATATTTGTGGTCGTGAATTGCAAGGTTCAGTAACAAATGAAAATAACATTATAAAAGCTATATAACAAGATATATAACAAGAAATATATTTCATAAACAAAAGAGAAATGATAATTTACTTAACAAAATGTGTGCCTATTCATTTACTTTAGTAGTTTTAAGTCACTTAATATCCCAAAGTCGCAAAATTCAACATATTTTTCTTTGTTACCTGATCCTTCTAATGACTCAATAACTTGTAAAATATATAAAAGCTATCTTCAAACTAGTTAAACTACTTGATCTCCTAGTTTTAATAAAAAGTATTAATCTTCCCTGATATTGACATCACCATTGCCATTCTTGATGTCTTTGGCACTCATGCTTTCATTCACCTTTTTCATTCTTTGTGAAAATTTACTTCATCATTTGTTGTAAATGGAATCACAGAAGAATGATCGCATCAATTCCTAATCTACCTTTATTTCATCATTGCCTTCTCTGTTTCTGAGTAGCTCCCGGGTTACAACTGTCCTTGTGAGTATTCAATATATAGCTGCCTACCACTCCACAATTCCTGCTTCATAACCTGCTTGTTTGGATGGATTGGGTTGTTCTTCACTCATTTTGCTTATAATTTTCTTCCTTGTAATGCAAAATTGATTTGATGTGACCAATGTTTATACCAGATTTTGATTGGCAAGTGTTAAGTACCAGTTAAATAAAAACACAATGGATGAAGTGAAAAAGTTACTTAAGCTGTGCATGAGACAAAAGTTATTTAAATTGGCAGAATGGAATATTTTCTGCAACTGGTGAAAATAACAATCGGGTGGATTGTTTTGATGTTTAAATTCCAATTCATCCTCGATAAATGAGTGATCTGTCTCTCTGCATGGATGTACATGTGGATGAATGTCTCTCTCTCTCTCTCTCTCTCTCTCTCTGTGCCTTCATATCTTGTGTGATATGCTTCTGCTTACAGGAGCCCTTGCTGTTTATGTTGCATTTGAGGACCAAGATATTAAAGCCAGAGCTGAAAGGTTTTTGAGCAGTATCACAAATTCAATTGAAATAGTCCTTAGACGCAATGTAGAGGTTAGAATTATTCTTATCACAGATGGTCTGGATTCTGTGATTTATGCAAATCAATCTGAGTTACAAGAAGGTCATAGGCAAGCAGACACTACGTTGGCAATTGAGCTGGGAAAGAAGGCTAATTGCTCTGGTGCAGTAGCTGGTTATTCCAATTTGGACTTGCAAGAGGAGTTCCCAAAACAATCCAAAGGAAGCTTTAATGATGCCAATGCTGAAAACAATGGAGAGAGGAAGCAGGAAATGCCAATGCAGAGAATAGAATCCATTATCCGTGAACAGAGGTTAGAAACTGCCTGGTTACAGGCGGCAGAGAAGGGCACTCCGGGATCATTGAGCTGTTTGAAACCCGAGAAGAATCAGGTGTTGCCTCAAGATGACACCTATCAACAAAGTCAAATAGATTCCATAGGTTCAGTGGCACCATCCTCCCAGACATGGGGAGATGAATTAAATCATGAACTCAAAGTATTGAAGATGCAGAATCGGAGGGTTCACCATAAGGACCAGATTGGCCATATGGTGGACCATTATCCAATATCACCAAGCTTATTGCATGGAAGTAGCTATGTGATCAATGGAAGCAAAGAAAGCCTGTGAGTCTTTTTCAGATCTCCTTTTGATTTTCCATGACTTTAGATTATTTTTACTAATTCTTTACCATATTTGCATGCATCTTTTAAAATTTTGCTAGCAGTTAACCTATTTGCATTTTTTCAGTTAAGCAGGCTAGTTTCTCTTGTTCTTCGTAGAGCTTTTACTGCATTTCAAAATCTAATCTGAAGAATATGCTAGTTGATATTTTTTTCATGGATAAAACTCACAATATTCATAGGCTCTGTATCAAAATAATGTAAAATTTGAGGATAAAAGAAATTAGCAATATATATAGAATGGTGCTGCTCGTCATAGATTACTTTTCAATACTTGTCTTCCCTCAAGAAGTTTGAATCAATGGAGAGATTTTAGAGATTATTTTAAGATTACTATAACTTATAAAAGCTTGAACTTGTTAACGAGATTCATCTTAACCTACCCTAACTGGTTCAAATAGAGGCTTAGTGGGGGGGTGTTTGTAGTGGTAATTAAATATTTTGTAAATTGCATTCTTTTCAAGTGACCAAAATGATCATTTTAAGACTGTCTTAAAGATAGCAGTGAGACAGTGGGTTTGCATCTCTATTGGACAAGTGATTGCTGTTTGTCTTTCTTCCTCCATCATCAGTATGTTTACATGGTTTTCGATGGTCATCTTTTTTGCCTGAATTGTGGAATACAGTGTCATAGAGAAGGAAGTGGGAGTGAATCAGGTTAAGCTCTATGTTGTGATGCATCAAAATTAATGTGTTGCGTAACTCTCAAACTCTTTACCTTTTTCTTTAGGGGATACGAGTCAAGTTCGGCTGGTGGAGGTTGCAGTGGGCTTTTATGTTGGCACACCAGCAAATCTAATAGAGGAAAGGTAAACCGATTTCAACCTGTTTTTTTTTTTTATTATTATTACAGTATAGCAGTGCCCAATTGATCTAGCACTTATTACCATTATCTTTTTGTTTAGTAAAAGGGTGTTTGCCCCTCATTGATCATGCTTTATTTCTGCACTTAAATAGGCGAAAGGTACTCCAGTTCAACCTCGAGGCAGAAGTGGGCGATTTTCATTGTTTGGTGAGTGTGCAAAGCAAAAGAAACCGGATAGCAGAAATACAAGATAACTGAGACATTTCGAATACATTCCCTGCTAGTAAAAGATGGTCTTTGGAACTTCACATTTTTCTGTATTTATTCATTCCGGGTCCAAGTCATTCTTACGGATGCAACCACAGAAAATATCTAATTTAAAGGTTTTGCTCTTGACGAGGGGCATATGTTTAGCTCCATCTATTTTTCTTTGCCCAACGGTGAATAAAGAAACTTGGGATGTTCGTCATGGTTTCTTGTTATTTGATGCAAATTATATTTCCCTTTCACTTTGCTTCTCGTTGTTTTAGTTGTCATGCAGTTACCAAACTCACCATGTTTTAGTTGTCATGCAGTTACCAAACTCTGGTAGTGTGATTGATAGAAGGGTTTCATTTTCCCAGGAAGTGTTCAGGGCACAAAAGAGGAGAGGTAACACCCTTCAACAGCTACAGCAACCTGGCAACTTTTCGTGCTACTCAGGCGACTGCAACCATTGAAATCCTGGGAATTCTTAAAAGAGTTACTGATGAGTTTTACATGGTTGTGAATTGTGATCGACACCACGCATGTCCATGTTATACAAAATAGAAATCAACTATACTCGAAATAAAAGAGTCGAAAATTGGCTCACTGCAGCTCATGATACTGATTATGTGTTAAAAATGAGCCTAACTAAAAACCATCTTTTGCTGGCTAAACAATGGTTTTGTTAAGCCAAAATTTCTCAGATTGCCTCCACCAAAATTCAGGTGAAGCTGAAATTTGAAATTGAAATTTAAGTATATTATTGTGTCCTACAAGAAAAATACGAAAGGAAAACAAGGTTCACTCCGATAACTCAAGAGCTCGTGCTTAAAATTCTCTCTGCTAGCAACAAATCATCAGGGGTTGTGACCTGCAAGTCAAGGGGTTTTAGTGTGGGTTTGTAATTGAAACAAAACTACTCTTATTCTGTAAGCATAAAAGAAAATTGACTGAAGTGCAGAGAAGAAACATATTTACAGTCTTTCATGCTAAGGTTCACAGAGTATATTTTTTCAATACCTTGATGTTTGTGTATGATCCTTCAGTGATGTATACTGGATGCTTAAGGTGCTCAACAATAGATACATCATCGGTGACTTCAAGACCCTCTCTGCACAATTACTAATGTCAGAATCCAACTCCTATGTGGAATCAGTAGAGAAAATTGATAATCTTGAATAAAGATGGTTCTCAAGGGTAGCATTTTCCACACAGAAGAATGCCTATTGCATGCAGCACGAGTAAAGAGATTAGGTGCTTAATAAGCCTTGTGCAACTAGTGTCCAATGAAAACAAAAGCAATGAAGTCAGTGTGAATGAGAAGCCAGAAAAGCCTCGTCTCCAAGGAATCATGGTATAGCAAGTCATATTCTTACAAAGCAGCTCTGGGGAAGAGGAAAGCCACAGTTGGTCTTTTTCAGATGATTTCTTCCTCTAGAGAGAGACAAGAAAGTGGTTCAATTTCATTATACAGAATGCATACTCACTATTAATAGGAAAATTTCTTACTAGGTATTGGTCACCAAACCAGCATTAGGGTGAATTACATGGACCAAAATTTTCAATAATTACACCAGTCCTCTCTCTTGTTTCTGAAATTTCAGCAATAGAAAGACCTCAAATTTTCAGCACCCACAGAATTTATTGATGAGAAAATGACACGGCCAAGTTTAGTCAGTATAGCTTATCTTAATATTAATGCAAGGCCGATTCAAATTTCAGGAGGACCAATATACTCTCCAAATCCATCCCCATTATAAATTCCTTGGAAACACCAGATCCCACTTGACTGAGCCCTCTGGCTATTAGCTATGAACAAAAACACAGAAACCACTTCTCGGAAATATGTTTCAACTATTCAATAGCTGACAAGTTTTTATTTGCCCCTCACAAAAACTCAAGCAGTCAGGTTTTTAAAACCTCAAAATATGAACCACCATTAAAGGAAATTTTCCTTTCTGACCACATTATGTTTACAAAAATAACATTGGTGTCCAACTCAGATGCCTATCTGTTGTTGTCAGATAATAGGGTATGTAAAAGTTCATTCAAGTTCTGCTGATAGATCCTGGGTCATAGAGGCAGCTTGATGTGAAATACTATTCCAAATTCGTTTATAGAGGCATTCCAAATTCGTTTATGCAATATCAACATATTGAAGGATAAAAGAGCTCCAGGGTAACATTTACTAGAGAAATCTATAGCAACTAATAATGCTTACCTGTTCACCAGCTCAAAGCCTTTCTTAAGCAACTCGGGTTTCATCACCTGTACAATAAGAATTATATGCAGTTAGATAAATTAGCATTCAAGTACTATTTTTGAGGAAGTAGAAAAAAAAATGATGATAAATTATAAATCCTTTAACCTGCGGGGTCTGCATTTCCCAAAGTGTTTTGCGGTCAAGAGTTCTCACTACAAAAGATTCACCATCTGCCTGCATAGAAATTAGTTAACAGATTATAAATTCTGTTAGATGTTAGGATTTATAATGCATGGATATCTAATTAATGGCATTTTAGTCAAGAGATCAAGGAAGCTAAGGAAAGTTATAAAAGCTGTTATGAGGCAGTAAGGATAATAAGGCAACAATATTAAGTAATGAATTCTTTTCAAATAAACTCTTTTCCAGAGCAATGAAAAGAATTTACACAAATAACAAAGTTGATACATGCATGATCTTCTATTTAATCAATTTCACAAAGAAGTACACTTGGACAGAATGAAAATTATTGAAGAAAATAAAACAAATAAATTCCTGTTTAGCTGTTCTTAGAAAGCTACATGAATGGCAGGAACATAAAGCTCAAATCTCTCAGTATTTATTGAAGTTATCAAATAAGAATGCACCCCAAACCAGTCATGCAAGAGTGAAAAAAAAGAAGAGAAAAACCAGACAACAACTATTTATGACCAATCAGCATTATTTCACATGATGCCTATAATATTCTTAGCTATTCTCAATCATTTCACGCCTCAAATATTTTAGTTCCTGTGCACACACAGCATATGAAAAAAGGTTCAATGCACACACAAGTAACTTCCAAAGAATATTATGTACCTCCTTGATTGTAGCTTTAACAGGAACACCAAGTACAGCAGCTCCATTTATCCAACCATCTTTAAGGACCTAGGCACAAGCAATTACCGTTTACTTGGATAGTCATTATCTAAAATGAAGTAAAAGTAGTAAAATCCACAGTTGATGCATTCACATTAAGTATTTCAATCCAACCTTTTCCACATCTTCTGACAATACCAGAGGCCTTGCCGAGTCATGGATGCAGACAAGCTCGGAATTCAAATCAACTTCCTGTGTAGAAAGTGGTATGCTATGTTTATAGATCGGACATTTCCAAACACTAACATGAATTATTGACTGATTGTAATCACAAACTTTACAGTGAGACACACCAAAGACAAGTAAATTGCTCTCATGCAGTGAAGCAACTTCAAGGAAACTCACAAGTAGCTTAGATATGAAAGGCATCATAGTGAAGAAGGCTATCCTAAAAAAGACATGTTAAGGTATCTTAGCAGGGGAATCTTATTATATTTTAAATGAAATATGAGATATGTTTTGCCAGGGTACTAGCAACACCACCCTCACCCTCTTCTAGAGAGATTAGCAACTCTTGTAGAGCTTCCCCGTCTCTACTAGTTGTTTGTATTAGATATTAGCAACCATGCTCTTCTGATCAGAATTATTTGAGCATATTTCTGAAAGCACACCAAAAAACCCAAGAAAGTATTAAATTTGCTTTAAAAACCATCCCGTAACAGTACACAACTGATAAAAAAATCAAGCATGGTATCGAAAACACATGAACTTCTCAACCAAAACAGATTGAGGCAGCACCTGAAGCCCACTGTATACAGAATCTTGTCTCTCCTTTCCTGGCAGTGCAAATTTAAGGTCTACATTGATCTGTTCTTGAGAATCTGAGAAAACAATAAAAAACTAGTTTGAATCTCCTAATATAAAAAAGTTTATCAACAACCCAATCAGAATCCATTTCCTGCAAAGGTAGGAAGACACACAGAGAGAGAGAGAGAGAGAGAGATCTGGAACCTTCAAAAATGTCCTTGTAGGATGGATCACAAACTACAATAATTTCTTTCACTTCATCCATTTCTGAGAAAGTGTACAAACTGCCAAAATATCATGCAGACATTTTCAGTAGGCATATGTTGCTTACATGCCAAACCTAGACTTGGTGAGCTGAGCTATGAAACCTTTTAACCAAAAATAACAGAAATAAACCCGGTCAAATTCAGGATACTCAAACTAAATAACCATTCATGATAATTTCAAATGACCATAGGGTGATTTGCAATTGCATGGTATGTTACAGTCTGTCTTGAATGTGTTGGGGAAGTAAACAAACCATACCATTGCCTTCAATTATTTCCACACAGATGCGACCTTACATCCAAACCTTTTAATTATAACATGCTAATATTTCTCGCTGTCACAAAACATAAGATGCTAAGTTTCCAAGATTCTGGCAGCATGATTAAAAGCTTCGACAGTGGTAAGGGGAGAAAAAAATAGTTGAAAAAAGTTGTTGTCATTTACCTATACAAAGCAATAGGTTGGCCAAGAAGTGGTAGATACTGCTTTGGCATGTTTGCCTAATCGCAAAAAGATAATAAAACCATCATCTGGAAGATAAAAAAAAACTATAGACAATGAACGAAATTAAAAGCAACTTGTAGATGTCAGAGAAAGAACTTATGAACTTAAATATGTAATAACAGATACTGAAAAAAAAAAACACAAATGCAAACCTAAAATCAAACAAAACAATGGTGGCATAGTTAACTCAGAAACGCATGCATTCCAAAACCTGAAAACCAATCGGTCAGAAAAATCCCATCAAGAATTTCCAAGGTAGGCTTATGACTATCATTGTTGGAAATAGAGAATTCAATACAAAGCAGAGCAGAATGGGTTATTATGCAAGGTCATGCAAACAATTATGTACCCTGAAGTGTGTTTGGTCTCATTTATGTTTTAAATGTTAAGAAACTATCAAACTCTAGTGTATTTACACTTTATATCTCTTTTTTTTCTTTATCCTCTTTTTAATCAATATGCAAATTAATTATATGTTCAGTATGTCCTTGATTTCCACATAATGCATTATTATTGTTACCATTTAAAGAAATGTTAATTGCTATATGGAAAAGTAACACTGTGATGACAGTAACACAGAAAGCCAGTTATGATGATTAGCCACATGAATCATAGAGCACTGGACATAGTGACTTGGATTGAGAGTAATGCAAAGCCAAGAGGCAGACCAATCAGAAACATCCAGCAGGTATGATGCATTTGGGGTATAACACACTAGGAAGGTTTAAGAATTGTTCAGTGTAAACAATAATTAATATAACACACTAGGAAGGTTTAAGAATTGTTCAGTGTAGACACTAATTAATTCTATTACTGAGCTAGGCGATAGATGTAAGACAGTATTGGCCTCCATACACATAATGGGAATTAACACCTTCACCCACAGCTTAATGGATATGCTTAAATGGAGCTAGTAATTAACAACCCTCTTTCCTAATCAGATTGAACTGAACCGATCCATTACATTCATGAAAGAAAAGTAAGGCTACTCGCAATCTCATAAGCAATCCAAGTAATTGGGAACTCCAACAACTGGGCTAAGATTACACCTAACAATTGCATTGTGGCGTATATCAAGCAAGAGAACAGAATAATTGCAAGCTGGGATTAGGAGCGACGATGCCAGGCACATTCCATAACACAGGCAAAGAAAATGGTTAACAACTTAAACCAATACAGGCAAAGAAAATGGTTAACAACTTAAAACAAAAGACATGCCATAATTTGGAAATAAGAGCGAATCAAAGGCAAATATAATAATAACAAAGAACATACACCCATTCTTTTTCCCTGCCCTCCAGCCAACAGAATAACAGAAACACTCTTCTCTTTAACAACTCCAGATATCTGAGACAAAAAGACAACAACATAGAATATTAACAATTATTACCCTTTAGCATACATTAAGAAAGAGACCCAAGGGTCTGAAGACTATTTACATCATCAACTTGAGCAGAGCTCTTGGTAGTAAAAGGGAGGATTTTGGGCTTCTGGGTCAGCTTGAATTTATGTCCTGAAACCAAACTCCATCAAAACAAAATCAAGAGCATTAATTTATAAGCAAGAAAGAAGAAAGAAGGAAACTTTGGCTTGCCTGGAGATTGAAGGAGGAGATTGGAGTTGAAGTGTAGAGATGGGGAAGGAAGTGAGTGATTGCTAGTGGATATAAAGGATAGATTTTTAAGAGTTTTGCAAGGAAAAGAGAGACTAGTGAGGTTCATCTGAGAAAGAAGAAGATGGGGACTCATTTCTCTCCTTCTCTCTGGGTCTCTTTGGCCTCTGTGTTTGGACAGGTGAAAATTTAACAACTAAAGAAATGACTTGTCTTCAACTGTATTTTTTACTGGCCACTGATTCTTTGGATGGAAACACCAAAGTTTTTAGCATATTCTGCTTCGTCGCCTTGCCAGTTGTCAACCTGACTCTCCTTATCCAAGAAAAAAAGTGTACGAGTAGATCTTGCTAGGTTCAAGGTGTCTCGTGGGAGTGCTCTTGTTTTTGTTTTTTAATATTTTTTAAAAGTATTTTAATCTTAAAAAATAATTAAATTGATATTTTTTTTTTTTTAATCTTAAAAAATAATTAAATTGATATCTTTTTTTTTTATTTTTTAAAATAATGGGTTTAATGTTAAAAATTATATATAAAAAAAATCTAAAAAATCAATGATCACCTAGAATTTAGTCAGCGATTTGATTATGTTTTAGGAAAAAAAAAAACAGAAATAATCAGAGGAAAAAAAAAGTGTTTTTACGGTAATTTATTTACTTCCCTTGCTATGGCATCATGTACTAATTGCAAAACAATAGAAAAGGTTAAAAAAAAAGAAAGAAAAAAACACTTGCAAGCTTCCCATTATCTT
Source organism: Populus euphratica (assembly GCF_000495115.2). Classification (NCBI taxonomy): domain Eukaryota; kingdom Viridiplantae; phylum Streptophyta; class Magnoliopsida; order Malpighiales; family Salicaceae; genus Populus; species Populus euphratica. The sequence goes on along the minus strand of NW_011499876.1, from coordinate 1,340,029 downwards.
GAGAAAATGTCGCTCTTGCAGCTTACATACTGTATAGGAAAAGAATTCCTTTCTTACTTGGAGCCTCATGGACAAAACAAGCCAAGGTTAAGCAAGAGTGAATACAACCAAGCAAACTTTATCTGTGGCATCCATGAATCACAGGAGCTTCAGTGATAGAAAATGTGAACCAAGATCATCAACAACAAGACAGCAAGTAGCTCAGCAGCTTGAATATTAATGCCAAAGTGGATCAAAGATTTCATTTGCGTTGCAGATAATTAGCCAAGAGGTCCCAACCAGTAATGAACAATTGAATATTGAGGAATTTAGCTTATAAAAGTAAACATGCTTGAGTGCTAAACTCCTAATGGATTAATTCCGAAGGTGGCCATTACCATTAATGATCCATTTAAGAGGACAGAACAGAGTAGAAGAAATTCTAACAACAATTACAACAAATCCGTATCCGACTATTCAGATCTCCTCTTGCATTAGTTTCTTAAGAGATGCCTGCTTTCATGTGTTCATAAACCTACCGTGCAGAACTAACTAACTAATTTGAAGAATGGATATGTTGAGATGAATCTAAGAAAGCAGCTAAGCAGAACAGTTTTTAGCAGAGAAATCCCCAACTTCCCTGCATTACATAAATCAAAAAGTCAATTTACTCAACTCTCTGAATTGTTTTGAAAGTCTGATATATAAAGGAAGTAGTAGCCTAAGAGCCTGGCATGCTTCGCTTTGAGATGAGCAATTATATTATCCATGGTACCTTACGATTCACTAAAGGTTCTGAAGCATGTATACACACGATGTAGTTTCGCAGGAAATGAGAAGACTTGAGAGGACAAAAGGAAGTTAAAATGGAAACCTTCAGCATTAATTACTAACCAAAACCCAGTATTTTGATTCCTGCTATGCTTCTTTTTTATCCTTTTTAATGCAAGTACCAAATATTTAACATGCAAAGCCTACTGGGACAGAATTACATAGAAAAAAGAGCTATCATTGATGAAGAGAATCCTCAAGAATTATCTTGAAAAAATGAGGCGGTTTTTCCACAAACATCAAGGGCTTACTATCTCCCATTGCTAACCTGTTCAAATATTATTGCCCTTCTGCGATTCCCTTTTTCATGAAACTTTTATCTGTTTATAAACAGATAATACCGAATCCATATGGCTAGTGATATTTATAGAGCTGCTTTGCTCAACTTAATTCTGCTTTCAGCTAGTACAAGCAGCTTTTGTATTGGTAGTGTTAATGATTTAATCGACTCACCAAACAAAGTATTCAATTAACCCTCTGAATTTTCGGTATGAGGGAGGGAGTAGCAATCATACCCTGGACCTGTGGTGTCTTGTGATTCTTAAGTTGCACTGGTTAATGTTCTATGGCAGTAGAGACAAATACAGAAAAAAAAGGAAAAAAACGTCTTTTGTTTGAAGTACGAAGACGGAACATAAAAATAAATCTGTCTTCTACACAATTTCAGAGTGAATTTCTATCTTTTAAAAACATAAAAGATAGGGAGACATGTCCCTCTATCCTAATTGTTTGCAACTCTTCTGTTATTGTCTTGGGACATAAAGATAGAGATACTTGGAATAGAGGGGATAATCAGAAATTAATGCAGGAGGGCAACGTGACCAACTTTAACCTGAAGTCTTCAAAAAAACCAAATGCATGGCAGATAATCAGTCAATAATTCCCACCCAAAATGGACGTTAGACTACTTGCACGCTAAACATGGTCAAGTTCTTACAATGGGGTTCAACAGAGCTGGGTCATTCAGCTTAATAAAGCTGCACAGTGGTCCATTTAAGAGACTAAAGAGGCAAAAGAGGAATTCTTAAGAACATTTCTTCGTTCTTAATGCATCCATGTGACCATAACAAAATGCTTGCTAGAAAGAGATTCATGGGGCAAGCTTAGCGACCACTTCTGGAAATTGAAACTTTCAGCATGCCATTCTTGATAATCTCAAAGGCACAAGCATCTCCCACCTGCAGAGAATTTTCTCTTGCAAATCTTGCCCAGCCGGCAGATAATATAGCTTGTCTTTGAGACCAACGGACGATCAACTTCACAGGCCATGATCTATCTGCAACTTGAAGCATAACAATCTGACTTTTGTGCTTCAAGTACCTCTCAACGAAGCTCATCGGCACGGACTGCACAAGGTATATATGAATTTAAAGTACATGTATACAATCTTGGCGCAAAGTAGGAGTGCTTCTCCTCTCTAGCATTACTAGAACGCTTATGGAGACTGTTCCAAAGATATACTATGATAGCATGATTCTTACAAACATGCATGCAAGAATATGTTGACAAACCTACCACGAAGGATTTGTTGAGATAATATGACCGTAGAACAACTTTGAAGAATGGATGTGTTGAGATGAATTTGCTCTCAGTTTCGGAACCTTGAGTAACCAGCACAGAAGAACTATTTTTTAGCTCAGGTTTCCCAAACTTGTCTAAGTAAATTTTAACAGTCAAACGATGAACAAGAAGTCATTTCTCTTCACTAAATAGTTGAGAAGTTGTCAGCCCTTACCGGGTTCAACTTCAAATCTTGATTCAGAATGCTCAAATTCTCCAGGTTTATGTTCATCATCAGGGTTAGAAATTCCAGCACCACCTCTGCTATTCCATTCAGATTGAGGTTTAGCTACCAGGCTTTTATTTGGTTTAACTTGATTGGCTCCTCCCATATCTGCTGATACAAAACAGAAATCCACAATCAGAGTCAGATGAACGGAGCATTTCTTATCCAAAAAGAAACTATATCACTCAATCTCTATACATCGAAGAAAGAGAGAGGGAGGAGGTTCTTACTCACCTAATGACAGGAGACTCTTTACATCCTTCAGGTGGAAAAACTCAACTTTCAAAGACATTTTAGTAACATTAATCAGTTCAAAGACGCAAAAGTCACCAACAACCAGATTATTGTCCTTGGCAAATGCCCTCCATCCATGACAGAATATGACTCCAGATTTTGTGCGATTGTAGTACTTAACCGGCCAGGTTCTACCATCTGCAACACAAAGGGTGACGTTGCCTTGTTTTTTGGTGAAATACTTTCGAGCAAAGCTGCTTGGTACACTCTACAAAAGTTCAAAAATGTTGGAAAGATAATCTTAGTTTCAATCAAGAGAACAAAAGTTCAGTCATCTGTGTGCTTCTTCCTCTCTGAAAAATACTGCATACGCAAGTTGGATCAAGCAAAGAATAGTCCCTCAGGTTTTCAATTTAAACTTGAAAGATTACCAATTTATATCCAGTATGAACATATGATGGGCTCATGGCAACCTTGAAGAAGGGATTTTCAGATTTGAAAGCAGTAGTTCTGCATAGAGCTTTAGCTTTTTCATAGCATGTCAGCGGTCGCATATTTGCAATAGCCCCAGCATGCGATAATTTTTGACCCCTAGCCATTAACATGCCTCGACCACCTCTGATGGAAACTTCCTCTGAAAATGAAGTAAAATTATGAGAAAAGCATACGACACCAGCTTGTTTTCCAATCGAAAAGACATTAAATAATATCATATTTCAATGAAGTAAAATTATGAGAAAATCATATGACACCAGCTTGTTTTCCAATCGAAAAGACATTAAATAATATCATATTTCAATCTGCATACCATCAAGTCCCCTGACAGAACAACACAACCTTGCCTTCGTCTTGGAACTCTCTAGCTTCATCCCCCTAGACCAAGTGCCTGTAGGCGGAACCACCACCGAAGTGTTTAGCTTTGAACAGGTCCCAGTTTCATAAGTTGAATAGGTTCTCACCATCTTGTGAGGCCGAGGACATGGTAATGGTGATTTCTTTCTTGTTCTTCGCGATGGTGAAAAGTGGTCCAGGATTTCAACCGAGTTATTTTCTTCCCCTCTATCCTTCTTGCACTCTTTGAGCAGTCCACGACCAGACACCTCACTGCGGTTGTTCTTATGTGGATAATCTATCTCGGTGGCACTATTGTCAAATATGAGGACATGGAAATCACAATTTCCTTCATATTCAAAAACAAGGAAGTGGCCACAGGCTACAGAGTAATGCTCTGCAAATTCCTTCCAACCCTTTTGCAGCCAAACTTTACCATCACGCCTTTTCAACTCAATTTCCCAAGCCTCACCAAGGACCTTAAGGCGTGCCAGATTTGTGAGATCCATCCCACATCTCGTCACAAACTTTTGTGGAAGCATCTGAAACAAATACCAAAGAAGAAAAATCACAAATACACATACAACAATGTTGTGTAATTCTACCCTTCAATTGGATTCTTGGCTTGTTATCCTCCAGAGAGAGGAGTTGGAGAATGATCTTAACCCACTACAGCATCATCAACCCAAGCCCAATATTATGATTCCTGACATGGTTTTTTTAACAAGTACCAAATAATATTCTACATGCAAAAGCTACTGGAAACAGTACAGAATCATGGAGAAAAGGAGAGCTAGTTAAGCTGATGATCTACCAAAAAGAGAAAAGGAGAGCTAGTTAAGCTGATGATGATCTACCAAAAGCAGAATCAAGCATGTCAAAGCCATAGACTTGTCATGAGGTGAATAGTCTTAAAGATGCATAATACATGGGGAAATAAGAAAAAAAATAAAAATAAAAAATGGCTCACCAGCTTTCCTTCACGAAGAGAATCCTCGAGAATTACCTTGAAAAAATGGGGTGGTTTTGCCACAAACATCAAGGGTTTACCATCACCTTCACCCATTGTTAAGCAGTAAGCAGCTCAAGGGCTGTCGTCCTTGTGCTACTTCGTTACAGTGAGAGTTCTATCTATATATTTATACACAAATAGAACTGAACTGACCCCATATAAACCAGTGCATGCTAATTGTGCTCCACTGCTTCAGCTCTGTGAATCATAATTGGGTTATTAAAGAAAGTACCAAACTCCATTGAGTGATTCACCAACCTCCTCAATGCAAGTATCCGAATTTAATTATTGAGGTTTTGGGTTTGTTTTCCAAAGCTTTGTAGTTCGAGTGATATAAATTTTAGGTTCTTTAAAGATTTATATAGTTGTTATTACGTATGTTTGTTGCTGTGACAATCGTCCACTTAAAAGTATTTATTTGACAAATATAAATAAATAAAGAATTTTTATTTTTTATTTGTAAAACTAAGAATTCTAATTAATTTTAAAGATTAGGTATAATGACTAGTCGCATAAAAAAAAAATATTAACACCCCAAATACATCATATCTAAAATAAATTACATTGTTTAATTGTATGATATATACTAAAGTTTAATTGTTTATCTATCTATAATTTAAAAAAAAAATCACCCTTAATAAAGAGATCATTATCTTATCGAGTAAAAACTTAACTATTCTGATATATATATATATAAAAAAACTATCTTTTTAATATCGGGAATATATTTTACGTATAAATTTATAATCCCTGATACTAAAATAAAACAAAATATATTTTTAAGTTTTTTAAAATATTGACCTAGTTCTTATGACTTTAATAAACTGGTTATTAAAGCTAAAATGCATGTTAAAACATATTTTTTAAAACTTTTCTTTGCATGAAAATACGATATATTTTTTTTAAAGACTTGACTGTATGTACGAAAACAAGATTCTTTTTTTATATAATTTTTGCAAGGTTTTAATGAAAATCTGATATTTTGATACCAAATTTATATCTTTATAGTATAAAAATATAAACCAATATTAATCAAAATAGATAAAAAAAAAACATGCAAGAAAATTACAATTTTTAAAAAATATTTTTTAAACTTTTTTAAATGGACTGAACCGGACCTAACCCACTCATTTTGGGCTTAGCGGACTTGTCCGAGCCAGTAAACAATGAAGAACTCTCCACTGTTCACATGCAACGTGAATAGTGGAGACAAAGAGCAGATGAAAAAGAAGGAAGAAGAGAAGGGTGGGGGGAATAGACTAGGAAGTTCCTCCTAATAGTGCTGCTGGTGGCAATGGCGGTGGCGTAGGGGTTGTAGATAGTGGTGTTGCAATGATTTCTTTTTCTCTTTTCTTCTGCTTCTCCCTATTTCTTCTTCCTTTGTTCGTCTCTTGTTTTCTCTTTGCTCCACTCTTTGTTACTGGCGGTATTTTTCCCTCTGACAATGGTATTGTTGTCATTGGTGATGCTACTGATAATTGGGCAGAATGATGATGGTGCTGCTTCCAATGACAGAGAGAGATTAGAGAGAAAGGTTATTGTTCTTCTCCTTTGTTCTTTTGTTTTTCTGGTCTTTTCTTCTATTCTCTTGTCAACTCTAGTCCTTCTTTGTCTTCTAGTTCCCCTGGTACTAGTGCTCGTTGAAGATGGAGGCCTGGAGTGACAACATCTGAGCAAGGCTTCTTTAGTGCTGGGAGAAGGAAAATCCATCTTGCATATGTAAAAATGTAATTCTCAAAATTGAAGAAGAAGAAGAGGAAGAAGATACAGAGAGGGAGCTGAGAGATTGTCTTGTTGTTGATTAAATTTCTTTCTCTTGCTATGGGCTTTTTATGGCATTGATTGTCTATATTGAAGAGTCAGCTGGGAACTTTCCTTGATAACCTGAAGTTTAATTTTTTTTTATTATTATTCTTATTGTGAAGCTTAACTTGAAGTCCATTCATGTGTATCTAAAATGCATACATTCAATGTGTACGTGTAGCTTCCCTAAAATTTCCCTTTCGTAGTGAATCAGTATACGCTACAAAATCGTGTCAATGATTCATCATGATTGATTGTTAAGATTGGCTTAAAAATTCTATTTTAATTGTGGTTATTTTTTAAATTATTTTTTAATTAAAAATATATAAAATAATATTATTATTTTTTGAATTTTTTTATTTTTAATATCATTATATAAAATTTATAAAAAAACATTATTTTAATATTTTTCAAATAAAAAAAATTAAAAAAATATATTAAACTATAAAAACAAGCACACCTCTTGAACTTATAAGGTCGCCTTGGATGCAAGCAAGGTCTTTTACCCATAAATAGGTGGCAATGAAAAGTGATGGGAGAGTGTGGCCTGGAAGGATCAATATAGCGTCAAGGAAAATAACTTTCAAGTTCTTAATCTTGAAATACCAATTAAAAAACATCAATTTAATATTTTTAAATTTATAAATCATATTTTTAAATTTAAAAAACATTAATTTAATATCTTTACATCATATAATCAACCGTAACCTAAAATCGAACTTATGATGTTTTTTAAGAGATATGACATGATGTTAAAAAAAAAATTTAAAATCTACATAATAGGTTTTAATTTCAAACCAAGATGTGTATTTTTTATAAAAATATGAAATAATTAAAGTTTTATTCATTCACTTGAGTCTATAAAATATATTTTTTAAAAGGTGGTTTCCCAAATAAAAATAAAAAACCAAAAGAAACTATTTCACGTGAAAATCCTTTCTGTGCACCTTGTACACTGCCTACTGCCTGCTCAAGTATTTCCTCTCTTCAACTCCCTTTATATCCATTTTTCTACCTGGAATGCATCATTTGCTTCCAAAACATCTTCACCAGCAACCCTACAGATATTACAACTCAACAATTTCATCGAAGAACATAAATCATGAAGGGCTACATCTTGAAATCTGCAAGAACAATGTGCATTTATACATGTCTATAGGAATAACAATCAACACATTTTTGCTACATAAATCGTAATCTCGAGAGATCTTGAGAAGTTCTGACATTAATCATAATCTCGAAAGATCGTATCAAATATTATGATAGACAGAATGCTAGCACCAACGAACACATGATTTTGATTCCCATATCAATATTTTTCTTGGTCCCAGTGCTTTGGAGTAATTCCATGACTATATCTTGCTCGGTCCCAGTTCTATGGAGTCCATTTCCTTTCCAAACTCGACCATGGTCGCCTTTGAGATGGCGGTCAACCTCTGATTGGAGGAATATCCAAGTGCAGATAAATTTGTAGAGAAACAAACCAACAAAAATCCAAATACATATGCTAAAGAGTATGTATACAATTATCTTCGTCTTCTTCACGAGCAGCCTCTATCTATGCCAGGCAATATATGGAGCAAGCAGTACTGTGGAGTCCAGTCTCTTTCCTACCTCTTCAACTATGTCTCCAATGAATTGTGACTCGTGCCTGCAACTCAAAACCAAATAAAAAACAAAACGGAAACTCTATTCAAGATGTCAAAAAAAAGTTGCAGTTTTCTTAGAACAAAGAAATTTATCGAATGAGACAGGTTAGTTTGTGCAGGATCTCTAACCATATCGAAATCTTTTGTGCAGGATTAAATAGGAAAAACAATATTGTTTATGCTTTTCCGCACAGCCCTTCTTTTATCTTTCCTTGGAAAGCTCATCTGCTTCAGTTTTCCTTAATTGCATCATTATAAAATGTTTAAAGCTTAAGATTCTACTAGATCAAGTATGTAGTCTTTTCGACTATATACGAGATCAAGTAGCGATCAGAAATATGGGATGCGTATAATTTGATCATACCTATCTTGTAGAACCATCCCTCCCAGGTATGCAACTTCTTTGAGTGTTGCCTTCCATTTCTCTACCCTCTCCATGTCATCCTGGAAATGATCTTGGTGTTTAGCAAAGGCTTCAGCATAATTCCCTGTCTGCTCCCCAACTTGAGATGGATCCACATCGTAGAAAACAGGTAGAACAATATGTCCAGCAGTCCTCTTACGATCCATGATCATCACAAGTTCGTCTAGGCACCATGTCGAAGAAGCATAATCTTTAGACAGCACAACAACTGACATCTGCGACTCTTGGATTGCCTTCTCTATTTCTAACTCGATGTTTTCTCCTCTCTGGATGCTATTATCGTCTCTGAACGTGACAATCCCTGCCCTGGACAACGTCGAGTAAAGGTGATCGGTGAAATTCTTGCGGGTGTCTTCGCCTCTGAAACTCAAGAACACCTGGTAAGTATACGACGTAAAGGCCATCGATCAATACAAGAAAAACTCTCAAAGGGCTCACGAGAATTATTCCTGAACAGAAAGAATTAGGAGAGAAGGATATGAAAACTATTTGGTTATCTTAAAAATAAAACCATTGAAGCTTGTCGATGCTTAATTGTCTTCTGTGTTTGTCATATTTCTAGGAATGCTCCTCCTTGCGCGCTTTCAAAGAAGTTTCAAGGTAGCAGCGGATATCGACTTTTGCTACTCAGGGTATCTTTCATTGAAATTTACACGAATTTGTATTTTTAATTAAATAAAAAATAAAAATAATAAAATTTGAATCCCGTAAGATTTTAATTTGCAACTATTTTGTCATGAAAACTCTAATAACCTACCAAAAAACTAATATAATATTTTATATTATTCATTAACTCGATTATAGTTATATCTCAGCTATATATATTTAAAAGTTTTTAATTAATCAATAGATATTATAATTTTATATAAATCCACTAAAAACTCAATCACAAAAATCTAATTAGAAGAAATATAACTTCTATATCTTTAAAAATCTACTCCTTTTAAACGGCGAAAACTATGATGATACCATCATATAAAAACTATAGTAATGTCAATCAAATAGTTCATTGGAGACCATGAGTCCATGGAGTTTGGGACTTGACCAATTCAACCAATTGCTGAAGAGGTTTAATGGAAATTGGACTAGGATAAGTTATTTTCAAAGCTCTTGCTAGGGTTGAGAGGTTTGGATGTTTAAGTCAGTGAAGAACAGTAGTCTTTAGAATTATAATAGAAGTGGTAGTTTAAAATATTTTTTATTTAAAAATATATGAAAATATTTTTTTTATTTTTAAAAATTATTTTTAATATCAGCATGTTAAAATGATATTAAAATATAAAAAAAATTATTTTATTAAAAAATTAAATTTTAAAGAAACACAATTTTGACCATATTTTCAAATATTAATCTAATATATTGTGAGACTCAATAGAATTTATTGGGAGTTCAAATAAAAATATAAATGCACAAAATAAAATAGAACGAAAACTTTTTTAAATATTATCTGAACTATTTGGGGTGTATAAGTGGATAAAAAATCCTTCCATTTAATTGAACCTCTATACTCAAATTTATAGATAGATTAGATAGATAGTTATTCCAATATAAATTTAAAGTAATCTGTGCAGATTATTTTCTTAATATTATCTTAATTACTTTGCTTGAAAAATATTTTTTTTCATAATTTATATACTTTATTTACTGAAATTTTTCATGAAAATAATTATGTGAATTTTTAATGAAAGTAGCTAATGCTTTATGATAAGAGATGCTTTTATAAAAGTAATTTTTAATCGAAATTTAAAAGTGTGTAATTTTATTTTTTAAGTAATTTTTAATCGAAATTTAAAAGTGTGTAAAAATTTTATTTTAAAACTAGAAAAAAAAATATTTTTTATTTTTAGTATTAATATATTAAAACAAGAAAAAAAATATTTAAAAAAAAATCAATTTAATACTTAACAAGCACATTCAAAAAATTTTAAAAAAATATATATTTAAAACACCTCATCCATTCTCATATTCCGTCTCTCGTAACAAGCACATCTCTTGAGCACAAATGAAATAAAGTTATTTTTTTTCATTCCATATACCTAGTCTTATTTATTTTTTTCTCAATTAAAAAAATAAGTAAATATTATATCAATATATACACTTTTTAATTACATTTACAACTGTTTTAAGACTTGGATGGTGCATTAAATGGACCTGGAACCAGCCTCACAAGTACTCAGGCATGGCTGACTCATAGCCTGAATAAAAAAAAAATTGATTAATTCAATAACCTAATTAAAACCAAGTTATTAATTTTTTTATACAATGTTATTTTATTTTTAAAAAAATTATAAAATCAATCATCTCAATCCATGATCTGTTGATTGGGTTTTAAATTATGATGTTTAATATATTATCCTCTTAAAATTAAATATAATTGAAGAAAAAAATTTTGAGTTTAATTTTTTTAATAAAATAACAAAATTTTAAATTTGTTTTATATTGAACATGCATTTTAGGACATTAGGTTAAAAAACAAACAAAGAGCTCAGCTCATAAAATAAACAAACAAACCTAAGGAAACCCAGTAACTGCAAAGGAAAAAAGAAAGTGAAAAAACAGAGAAGAAAATGGGGAAACCTTTGGGATCAACGGGAGAGTTCTTCAGGAGAAGAGACGAATGGAGAAAGCATCCCATGCTCACCAACCAATTCCGCCACGCGACTCCTGGCCTCGGCATCGCTCTTGTAGCCTTTGGCGTCTATCTTGTTGGAGAGCAAGTCTATAACAAGATTTATGCTCCTTCCTCTGACCACTCCTCTTCTCACTCCCACTGATATAGAGGATGTTGGTTTGTGTGTCTTTTTCCTCGAGGTAAGATGGGTTATATTTAAAAAAATATATATAATGGTGGGTTTTGTGATTCATATCTGTTTTGATGATTTATTCGACTGATTTTTTTGGTTTGGATTTGAAATTATGGGTAGTTGGCAAATGGTATTTCTTGTTTTTTTAATTTCTGTGAAAAAGTTTGGATCTTTTTATGTCTTGTGATTGATTATGGTGATGCAGTCTCTTAATTGTTTGATTTACCAGAGATTTTTGTTGCTGTCAATTGGAAATTGGAGGTTGTTCTGATTTGGATATATTTGTAATTAATAATTATATGAACTATTAGGGTTTGACTTGTGATTTTGGTTTGGTAACATGAGTGTGTTTTCTTGTTCTTGTATTTTCTATGATGATTGAAGTTTCTTGTTTATGAAATTGTGAATTTTTGTGTAATTTTAAGGTTTCTTTAAATTATTTTTACTTTTCTTTGAAGAGGTTTCTTATTTTTTCACTTGCCTGCGTTGCCTTTTTTTCCTCAAAACTTTTGGGGTCTTATGTAGTTTTTATTGGGAGTATATCACATTAATGTTGGAAACCTAAGGAATAAAGAAGGGAGCGCTGTTGGATTCTATTGTGGACAGGTGCTCATGATGATCATTTTCGGTTCCTAGGCTCTGTGTTGGAAAGCTAAGGAATAAAGAAGGGAGCGCCATTGGATTCTATTGTGGACAGGTGCTCATGATGATCATTTTCGGTTCCTAGGCTCTGTGTTGGAAAGCTAAGGAATAAAGAAGGGAGCGCCATTGGATTCTATTGTGGACAGGTGCTCATGATGATCATTTTCGGTTCCTAGGCTCTGTGTTGGAAAGCTAAGGAATAAAGAAGGGAGCGCCATTGGATTCTATTGTGGACAGGTGCTCATGATGATCATTTTCGGTTCCTAGGCTCTGTTGTCAAAAAAGGAGGGGCCATTAACAAAGATCTTAGCCATAGAATCAGAATAGGAAGATTAAAACCGAGAAGTGCAACTGGAGTGCAGCATCATTGTCTACCTTTTATTAATTATCATGAACATTTAGGCTGTGACTGCTTGACATGAACAAAAAAAAAAATTATGATTGAGGCAGAGTTGAAATGAGGATATGAAGATGAATGTAAAGATGCGTTAAGAGGATGAATGCTGCAAGACTGGATTCAGAAGGGCCTGTTGAGGGAAATTTTTCTTTCAGAATTTTTTACCATTAAGGTGTTAAATTTATAAATACATGGTACTGTAAGAGTGATTAGTTTAAAGTAGGAGGAGCGAAGGGTTGAAAGAGGTCAGAAATGGCATGGGAAGATGTACGAGAAAAGGATTTGGTGTCATGGTAGCTAATAGGAACTTTGTTCCCAAGCTTAACATAAGTGAGAAAAAGGATCCTTGTAGTTTGTTACAGGAATTAGGTTGTTTGTAGTTTGCATGAGAGAGCTTTCCTATTTTGAGCTGTAATGGGAGGTATCTTAGATTAAACAATGAACCCCTCGATGAATCTTTTGGTCATCAAGGCTAATAGGTTTTCAATTCCTTGTGTAGACTGTGCAATGTAAAATCAACAAGTTATAATGTGCTAATATACAATCACTGAACCAAAATTCGGAATCTGTATTTGTGGCAGTTGGAAATGTTCTTTTCTTGTTGTGCCACATCCAGGTTCCTTTACCATCAATTATAAGATGGGTTATCTATTATATTCACTAAGCATTGGCTGTGGTGGCTTGCTGCTTTTCTGAGAATCATGCATTTCTTTGAAATGTTAAGGTTTCTTCAATCATTTTCAGTTTTACTGAAATGAATATGTTTTAGCATGCCTGCTTTATTTATTTCCCCCTTTCCTTGTGTGATGTTGTTGTGATGTGGATTTGAAGTACAAATGGAGGAGTGCGTTGTGGAAGATGCCATACATGGAATTAAAATAAGATAGTTAAAACAGGGAATGTGCAACTGGGGTGTTATATGATTGTAAAGTTATTGTTAAACTGTAAGGTAGTTAAACTCATAATTAAATTGATTATACTCTAAAAATAATGAGCCAGGCACTAAACATTTTATGTATTAATGAAATCAGCGGACTTGAAGCATGGTTATTAAGATGGCTTTAAAAGAACACTAGAAAGGAGTGGATAGAAAGTTACAGTTCAAAGTATTTGAATTTTGAAGCATATAATGATGGTTTGCTGAACAAAATGTGGAAACGACTAAACTGGTTGGCTGCTTGTTTTTTTCTGCAAATCACACCTCTGTTATGCATTTTTCTCTACAATATACTGGAGCTAATATTGCATAAATACAAGGATGAGTTATTCTAATGTCTTGAAATGATTAAGATATGCTAATTGAAAGACAGGTATTTCTGTGTTAGTTTACAGTCTTGCATAATCACCTTGTTGCAGTTCCCATGGTTAACCGAATACCTACTAAAACAAGCTGGCACCATGGTAGAAATGGTTTTCTTTTATGTATTCTTGGAGGGATTGCTAATTCAACCTGTGTAAAACACTATTTATATCGCATTGAAATGGTAACATGTTTTGATGGGAGACCTGTTAAGGCTAATGCATGTAGACAAATTATGATCTGAAAGCCCTCGCCTTTTGTCTAATCTTTGGAACTTCAGTTGTTTTTGGCAAGTTGATTTTTAATGGATGACTGTTTTTGCAGATGGATGTTTGCCAGGATCCCGAAGCTTGGATTGCCTGTTAGGCTCGTGTTTTAATTCCTTATCCTCAGTAATTTGGTTCAATAAGTTTGTTTCACATTGAGACTTGGAGTCTGGTAATTTTACTTTGTATGTCCAGTTTTTGGAACATGGACCGTTGTAGATGTTTGTTTGCTGTATGATCATGTTCGCAATCCACCCATGGGATAAGACATTAAGGTCTTACATGCATCTTGGCTTGAATAAGATTTCATCCTTTTCTTTTCTTTTGTTTGTTCGTTCTGGGCTTTCGCCATTGCTTCCTTGAAACAAATCTAAATAGAGTGACCATTCTTCCAACTTTTCTTGTCTTCTTAACGCTAGGATCTCATGAGGGTCTGCAATTTATAGAAGATTGGATTTCAGTTAATTGAGGAACAAATGTCTGTTGCGTTTATTTTTGAGAATTTAGGTTGTACCGCGTTAACGAGCTTTGTGGAATAGTCAAATGTGAAAATAGTCGAGTATGAAAATGCAGAACTTAATATTAGTTTTTCTTTTCAAATAAAAGAATTAAATTATTATTTCATTAAAAAACTCAAGGATTAAATAATTATTATTATTTCAGAACTAGGGTTTTTGCATTTATACACTGCTTTGTCTCTCAGTTTTGTAACTCTTCACGATTCACCATGCTTTACGCGGTAGGAAGCAAAGCACCACCACCATTATTCTCATTGTTAATGGAAGCAGTAGTTAACAGCGAAGACCTGCTAACCGAAATCCTTGTCCTTCTTTCACTGAAATCTGTGAAGAACTCTTATTAACAAAGAGATTGAAAGAACTGAGGAGGAGAAACAGAAAAGGAAGAGGGAGAGATGAAAACTACAGTGGCAGATTTTCTCAGTTATTTTTTGAAAAACACATTACAGAAAGCATTCCTCTTATACGCTAAATTTCCTTCCAATTCTAACTGTCTAACTAACTAATAAACTTCCACTAACAGCTAATAACTGTCACTAACTGTTTTAATAACAATTTCACTTGTTAAAACCCTAACTACATCAAGATGACAATTTTGTTATTTTCTTCTTTATCACATAATTAACTCGCAACTCATTCTTTAGCCCACATGCATCTAATACTTTCCTGTTCCATAGTGTAACAATTTCCCCTCATTGAAAGGATTCATGACCTCCAGAATCTGCACAGAAATCTAGAAATTCCTTGCTAAGCTCATCAAGATCCTCCTAGGTGGCATCTTCCTCAAAAAGATTTGACCGAGCCCATTGTAGCAACCTTGTTGCCTTTCTTCATTAATTTCCTATTTATAATCACAATTAGAACCACTTTGACTTTACCAAATTCATCCATAATGGGCAATTTAGAAGAAAGAATTTTTTTTAGTAATGATATATGAAAAACTAGGTGAATTAAAATACCATCTAGCAACTATAATCTATAAGCTACGACACCAAATCTTTGAATCACCTCGTAAGGGCATAAAACCTGGGGTTGAACTTGAAATTCTTTCTACATATAGTCCTTGACCTTTAGCACTGCCTATACAACGATTTAGACTTATTTCTTTCATTATTATTCAGTTTCAAGGCAACATGGCAGCCATAGGAAGCTTTTCACAACACAGATCAAGTTCATCCACCAAATTTCCTTGCCAAATCATAAACCCAAAATAGAAATTGGATATATCTGCCTCTGGTCAAGGAATAATTAGCAACTTGAGATATTTAGTCGATCCATGAGTTTGTTTCCAGTTAAACATTTCTTTCAACCACATTCATAAACCAGAAGTTAAACCAGAAGTTAAACTCAGTTGCTAATTGTATTGTTGAAACTAAGAATACAAAGGGGAAAACAGAAAGTTGTGTACCCATCTTGCAAAACCATCCCTCCCAGATTAGCAACCTCTCTCAGAGCTGCCTTCCAAGCCTCCACCCTGCCATCCTTCTCCTCTTCAAGACAATCAAATGCTTCATGTTCAGACAATTTTGATGGATCCATATGATAAAAGACTGGCAAAACAATGAGCCCACAGATTTTTCTGCGCTTCATGATCATCAGGAGCTCATCTAAACACCACCTTGAAGAAGCATAGTCTTTTGAAAACACAACTATGAATATCTTTGACTCATGGATTGACTTTTGGATTTCGTAGTCAATGTTTTCACCCCTCCGAATTTCATTGTCATCTCTGAACGTGTGTAATCCTGCTTGAACTAAAGCAGTGTAGAGGTGATCAGTGAAATTCTTGCGGGTATCTTTGCCTCTAAAGCTCAAGAAAACATGATAAGAGCACCTAGAAGTTGATGAGGATACTTCTGGTAACTGGGATTTCGAAGAAGCAGCAGCCATTAATCAAGAAAAACTCTACAAGCTGATTAATGGATCATAACCTCAAACACCGAAGATCAATATACAACTAAATTAACTTGTCAACAGAGCAAAAGGCATCATAATACAAACAAGTGAAGGAGCAAAATAACTGCTCTTTCGAGTGTTTTGCTGCATCAAATGGTTCTCACTTCCTTTTTTTCTTTCTTTTTTAACCCAAAGCATCTTGAAAAAAGAGAGATCACACAGTAATGACAATAAGTCAATAACAATTAAGCTGCAGCTTCCCGTTGCGCGCAAACTTGTTAAAAGCGCAAGACATGTAGAAAATCCAGGGATTTGGAACACTTTAATCCCTGTTGTTTAAAGAAAGAAGTTTTGTAATTATGATGTGTAAGGGTACACGTGTACTACAGGGATCTACTACCTGGATGTTGTCTTCCAGACTGTTTAGCCATCAAAACAAGGGATCCTCGATATCTTTCGATGTGCCATTGGATGTTGGTCTCAAGATCAGTGGTTTGAGCTTGTGCATTGTATATGCTTTCAGTAAAGAACCCAGGTTTGAACATGAGCATCATGTTGAAATCAACAATAAGACCAAGGGAGTAATAAAATGGACTTGTATCCCATTCTTTCATGGGATTCCAAAAGTCAATGACGATATGTTATGGTTGAGCTACGGGATGTTAGTAGATCAGTTGGAAGGAGGGGACGAAGTGCAGATTTCAATGGACATCTAATTTGGGCTTCATGTGAAAGAATGTGGGATCCGCCTTGTGCATGATCAGTAAAGAAGTGGCACCCAATTGCACTGTAAAGAATGAGCACTGACCACCTCTGTTTAGTAAAATATGAAACTATCAATTCTGGGAAAATGTCCCATCTACACGTAATATGTCTGAAGATCAGCTTACTTCTCAGATCATCCAGCTACAAGGATAAAAATACGATGAGAAGCATATATCTGTGTATTTACATTTTTGCAGTCTCATGTTGCTGCATTTGTTTATTTCTGTTTTCCAATGCATCAAGAGCCTCATCCTCGTCTTGTAAACTCTCTTAGCTTTCTTTCAGGGAAATTGCATGGCCAATGATCATGATTGTTTTTGCGCAGCACAAACACAACCTACTGTGTCCACTATCCCAACAATCTCTTCGTAACTAAAAGGTGTACTTGTAGCACTACTCCCTGTCTATTTCTCAGGAATTTTGTGTTTCAGAGAATAAAAAACACCAAGAAATAGATAGTAGCAGGTGTCATTGTTTTTCCTTTTGTGTTAGCCTTTCATTTTATTTCTTTTCCTTTCCCTTTTCCCTGTAGAGATTATAGTAAATGGCATTGAAGTGTTGTGCTTAGCTCTAGCAATTACTCATTGCAATAACAAATAAATAAATCTCAGCTAGTGCAAAAACAGTTCAGGTTGACATCATCTCATCTCAGGAAATTCAATAAAGATGAAAGATCCAGCTAAAATCAAACACGAAATAAAATGGGAACAACATACTTTTCATGAAATTTTATCATCCATGCTTCACGAGCCACCATCAAACGCAAGCAAGGCTCTCAATATAGGGATGGGCATTAGCATAACGCCACATAAATGACGCTTTGAAGCTCTTTTCTCTTTTTTTGATGCGCACAATCTCCGACTTTTCATCGATGAAGATCAAAGAGTTAGGAATATCAACACAGTGCTTAAAAAACCATCGTCCAGAGCAGCCTTGAAGCAGCTGGTAGGCATCAAATTGTGCAAATGAAGTTGTTTCATATTTGCGAAGAAGATACAATCGCCCCCCTCTAGACACTTGAAAACGACTACATGCACCAGCAAGAACCCGTGGCAGTTGCATTGTTTTTAGTTGCTCTTGATCAATATCGAAATATAAATTAGAAGCACTCCGAGCAGTACCAGCATCCTTACGAGAACGGCCAGAATCAAATCTTACTGTACTATTCCAGTGAATGGTGCCCTTACAAAAGACACCTCGAAGAAAATCGACAGGAGGTGGATTGAAATATCTGATAGACACCCTCCATGTTCCATCTTTTGACGAGTAAATTTGTATCTGATAACAATTTTCTAAAAGAGTGTATTGGCATACCGCCACAACTTTATACTCTAGTGATTTCGAAGGATCAAAAGCTAAACTAATACCTTCCAGACGTAGAATACCTCGCAATGAACAAGGCAATGAAAGCAGAGGAGGGAGTAAAGCATATCTCTTGCTAGTGGGATTCCAAACACAAAATCTTGAGGAATATGTGTGGTTGTAGTTTCCATAATAGCGACGAAGTCTTTCTGGAGGATTGCTATCATCACAACACAGAAACAATCCATTACAAGATTCAATCATCTTAGTTTTCATGAACGGTTTGTTTTTCTCAAAAACATTGGCTGGGGCAGAATCATAATTATTGGAATCAAGATTCAGAAGAAGATGAAACTCGAGTGTACGGTTAGCCTGGAACACAAGGTCACCGGCAGAGTTGAGGTATGACCTGCGACGAGTAGAGAAGGCATGGCTGGTGATGAGGGCAAGCCAGTGCTTGGATACACACTTGAGTTTGAGGAGGGATTTCAGGGGAAGGAGGACAAGGATTTCGGTTAGCAGGTCTTCATTGTTGACAATTGTTTCCATTGACAAAGAGAATAATGGTGGTGGTGTTTTGGCTCCTTCTGCGCGAAGCATGTTGAATCCTGAAGAGTTTGGTCTGGCAGTTGAGAGGGAAGGCAGCGTCTATATACAGAAACCCTACTTGTGATATAATAACAATTATTATTAAATCCCTGTGTTTTAAATGAAATGATTATTTATTTTTTTTAGGATCTTTAAAAACGGGAACAACTTATAATTTTAAAAAATTTAAATTTTTTTATTAAAAATTATTATTTTTTATGTTTTGGATCAATCTTAAAAATATTTTTTAAAAAAATAAAAAAAATATT
Organism: Populus euphratica; assembly: GCF_000495115.2. Taxonomy (NCBI): domain Eukaryota; kingdom Viridiplantae; phylum Streptophyta; class Magnoliopsida; order Malpighiales; family Salicaceae; genus Populus; species Populus euphratica. Next base: position 1,320,733 of record NW_011499876.1, on the reverse strand, counting down.
ATATTAATATATTTTAACATAAAAAAAATAATTTAAAAAAAAATCACAATTATATTTTCAACTAGACCCTTCAACTCAAACAATTACAAGCCCCAAATAATTTAAGATGAACCTCCAAATTAGTTTGGGTTTAAAAAAAACGCTTTTTATTGGTTTTTCAAAGCAATTGAATTTTTATTTTATTTTTTGTTAAAATATTCGTTATTCATACAATACTAAAAGTGCATTTAAGAATGAATAATTTAGGAATTTTTAAAAAAAAAATAGCAATTAATCTTGATGAAGGATTTAATTTATGATTGTAAAAAACAAAGAAGCCAACGTACAAAATTATCAAAAACATAGGGACTAAATTATAATTTATTCAAGATGGTATATTAGTTGCGAGACAATAAAGTTTGTCAGTTAAATTACTCGTAGAGCACCCCTTTGTTATTGTTATTTGAATTTGTTGATTTAACTCGTCGTCAATTTAATTTATTAATGTGCTATCGTCTTCTTTTGCAATACGGACCTTACATCCCTCTGCAACAAGATTTATGCTTCTGAACGCCACCATCACGGTGGTGTTTGGTTAGTGTTTTAAGATTAAAAAAAAAAATTATTAAGATGTAAATTTATTTAGTTAAAAAATAAAAATATAAAAATAAATTTATTCATTGAATAATGTTAGAGTGAATTTGAAAAACATGATATATAAAGAGGGGAGTGTTTTTTGTGATGATATTTATTATTTTTATTCCTAAAGTATCTTTATAAAAAAGGTTTAATTTCAAAATTATATAAATATAATATATAAAAATAAAAATTATTATTATTGTAGTTTGAAATTTTATCCGGGAGTTAATTAAGAGCATTACTTGAGTCATTGAGTCAAGAGATTAAATCTAAATTGACTAATTTAAAAAAAAAATCAAAATGATATCATTTTGATCAATATTATTTATAAAAAAAAAATACAAGCATGTTTTTTATCAGATTTTACACCAAGTTATTAGTTGACTCAAGTTTTTTATCGAATTAAATCAGGTCAATTATTTCTATATTTTTTTAAACTTGAATTAATCTGGGTATCGAGTTAACTCATTAAGTCAGACTATGTTTTATAACTAAAGGTATTATACTATTATTATTATTTTCAATAATCAATATAAAATAAAGTAAAAATAATATAATATCCAATTATTTTTAAAAAATTGTAAATTTGATGGCAATACATACTAAAAATATAATTTTTTTGTTCATTATTAACCAATCAAATTACAAACACGAGCAATCTATCTTGTATATCACTATCATTAAATTTTTTAATATTTCATTTTTTTTTATTCTTCGTTGATTAAAAAAAGATATAAAGACAATTTATCTATGTTGTAGACCACTATCATAATTTTACTGTAGTCTCTTGTTTTGTATTTTATTCTATGATGTCGTTGTTTTAATTTTTTTTATCTTAAACGAAAACTAAATTATATATACCGGTCTAAAAGTTTAAATTTATAAATTAAAAAATAAAATTCGAGTTAGGTTTGGGATTCCTTATATACATTACAAGCAAACATAGAGGAATGACAATGAAAAATAGCATGTAAATATCCTCTTGATTAAAATTTATCTGGACTAAATTGCAAATAAGTAAGAAAAAGGGGGCATTTTTTTAAATAGAACAAAAACAACCCCTCTTTCTTTTAAAGAACATGCCGGTTGAGTATATGGAGAAAAGCAAAGAAATTTCTTCATTTCCATCTTCTCTTCTTCTTTTTTTTCCAAATCTAAAAGACTAAGTGGGTTTAGGAAAGGGTTTAGCTAAGGATTAAAACAAACCAGATGAGTCCAAAAGAGAGAGAAAGACGTGGGATGTATCAAGGAGTAATTTGGAGAGTGAAATGAGTAAATGGTGGCGGCAGAATATTTTTATTGTTTTAATTTCATTCATGTTTAAAAAAATTTATATGGATTGAAAATGTATGCAAGATAGGGTTTATACTAAAATTGCTGGGTTTCTTGAGTATCATACCCGCATCAAAAAAATATAAAATAAAATTATTTGAAAGTCTCTAAAATTTTATTAAATAAATCTAAAGTTATTTAAAAAAAATATCTAAAGATATGATTTTTTTAACTTTAAATAATTATTTAAAAGTTGAATCTTTGTAAATTAGAAATTGTCTAATTATCTGACCTTCAACAGTAATTCATATAAATTATCAATAAAAAATCTCTTAAATTCCTATTTAGAAGAGAAAAAAATTATTATGTCTGAAGTGTTAATTCTCTATTATGTGCTTGACAAAGTTTTTATGTCTAACAAACAATCACATAAAGGTATAATTTTTTATTTATAGGAAAATGTGAAAAAAAACCTATAAATTAGTAAAATATAAATTTATCTCTTGAATGATATCCACATATTAATTTAGGATAGTTTTAGAAAGATTAAGTTATTACTTAATGTTTTTAGGTCTAGAAATATAATCCATGTATTAATTATATTATAGTCTTTAACTTCTAAAATATATTTTCAAGTCATACTTAAATAAATCACCCTATCTTAAATTTTGATTAATGATTTATAATATTTGTGACCCATTAAGTTCCTAATATATTGGTTAAAATATGAATTATAATTTTAATTAAATAAAATTAGATAAATTAAATAATTTAATTTATCATCAATTCATTAATTGATTAATTTATATTTGAAGATAAGGTATATTATCTAGCAACATGTCATGATCCTTTTAATATTAGAAAAATTATTAGTAGTTTGACCTAACATTTCAGTAATTATTTTCGCAGTGTAATTAATATTTTTTTATTAATAATGTTCTAATTTAACATTAAAAAATGGAATATATCTACCATATTAAAATATATTAGCTCTATATAGTAGCCATTGATTATTTGAATAATATTTAAAACTGTTTTCAAATCTCATTTCATATAGGTCCATGATTTCTCACTCGGTACTATTTGAAAACACATAGAATATTTTTTTTAATTCACCTATGGTGATGAGATCTTTTTTAATTATTCAAGTATCTTCGTATAATTCATGATATATTCAATACATACCCCTTCGTTACTTCGATTAAGATAATATGTAATAGGATCAAAATATAAGATTTTCTATATAAAATAACTTAATGATTTTATGTCTGATGATCACTTACACAATCATCACATAAGTTTTTTCATAGACATAAATGATCTCTTCATATGAAATTCTCATGTGGATCATTTTAATTTACATGTTTTGTAACAAGTACCTACATATCAGCTCTAAATATCTTTTATACATCAGTTTATAAAAATAATTAGTTTATTTTATAAAAGAAATAACATAATATATATTAGTCTCTACGGCTCTGATAAATATTCAATATCTAAGAGAGTATCGATCAGAAACATTTTAGAAACAATATATTGATGGAATATAAATCATGTAATTATAATAACTTTATAATTTTTTTTTGTAAAATATTTTTATTTTATAGACCTTATCTTTACTCTAAATGTATAAATCAAATATTAAATATATTAATTTATATGAATATTAAAGATAAAATAAACTTTATTAATAATATATATATATATATATATATATATATAAAAGAAGATATTTGTGTATCAATAGAATTATTTTGGTTTTAATGATATAATTAAAAATGTAAATGAAAGAAAATTTATATAAAATATGGTTTTTTTTTCATGCTAGAGGCCAACTGGGTTTAGAAATGGTGGGTTCGAGAATTTTATCCAACTAATATTAATACCACTATCTTAAATTGTGTTAGTAAGAAAGATTGGTTTGGGTTGTAATGTTTTTATAAATCTTTAAGAAATTGTCAAGAAAAACTTACTACGTTGAGTGAATTTTGTACTAATGTTTTGGTTGTATTGTGAGAGAGAATAATTTGAAAATATATATACATGTCAATACGTGGAAAAGATTTGGTGGGCAAAATGGGAATTTGACTAGTTGAAACAGTGGTATTGTTAGAAACTTAGAAGGCCTCTTCGAAGCGGAGACAAAGCTCCTAGGAGCACGCGTCCGAGGAACTCAAGGTAAGAACTCACCACTGCCTCTTGAAATTTTATTATTTATAAATTTATGAAAAGTTATTGTTTAAACATTAATTGTCAGTCTTGAAATGATGAAAATAGATGTTGAAAGAATTGGTTTGCCTTAAGAGCAGGATAACGTGTTCAAAGAATTGATTTGCCTCTTGGATTAGGCAGTGCAATCCAAGAATTGATTTACTTTCGGGCGGGATAATGTATTCCAGGAATTGATTTGCCTTCGAGCGGGATAGTGCATTCCAAGAATTGATTTATTTTTAAAAAAATATTTTATCAAAAGTTTTAATTTTATAATAGAATTTAAAATATAGCTTAGCTAAATCTTGTTAAAAATCCAGACTAATCTATTTAAAATTCAATTATCAACCCATTTATTTGTTTCTGATACAATTATTTTATTAAAATAAATATTGTTTTAAAAAAATAAAATTAAAATTTTATAGCCACGTCTTTCAACTCAGAGGATGTAAAAGGTGAGCATAGTGAAAATTGGAATTGGATTGGAAGCATCATAATTATATTCTCAGAGACATGAAAGCTTCTCGAAGAAACCAAAGAGAATATTCGTTTCATGATTTAAAATAAAATAATGCACCCAAAGTTATGGCTTTTTTAAAGTCACCACCAGCGGGATGATAAAAATATTCGTGGCCGTAGAAAGCAAGGACAGCAAGCAGTGAATGATCGAGGCCCTGGCATTGGCGTGCCACGTAATAATACTGAGGTTGCTCTCCAATGATCAAACCAGTAGTGGATGCAATAAAAGAAGGGCTAGTGGTTGCCATTCTTTAGGAGCCACATGCCCCATGATGGATGGTTTGGTTTCTTGTGTTTGTTATTGTCAAATTTTTAGTGTTTATTTTTAATAGTAATTTTTATTCGATAATATATAAAAATAAATTTTATTAGTTTTTTATATTAATATATTAAAATCATAAAAAACTAAAAAACATCAATTTTATAGTTTTAAGTAAGAAATATTTTTTAAAATACTAAAAAACATAAATTACTGCTTTTTTTTTTTATTAAAAGGATGTTTAAGAGTTTAGTGGTGATTGTGTTTTAATATTTTTTTAAATATATTAAATTAATATTGTTTTATTTTTTACAAATTATTTTTAATATTGATATATTAAAATAATATGAAAATACTCAAAATATTTTTAATTTAACAAAAACATTAATTTTTTAAAAATATTAAAAAAAAAACAAACACAAACTCTTCTGAGAATATCCAGGAGTTTTGACAGAATATGCTTTAATAAAATATCAATGCCTCTTGACTTTTCATTATTGTGCTTGAATTCAATTATTTAACAAGTCTTCAAGTTAGCACACATTTTATGAGGTTGGTGTGAGGAATGTATTATTACATGAGTGCTTGTGGTGTCATGGTTGGTATTATTTTTTATTTTTAAAGATATTAACATATTTACTTTTATTTTTATTATTTTTATTATTAATAAATGAAAATAAAAAAATACAATGTAAATTAATTTAATATTTTTTCTAAGTGAAAAGATGTTGATGCAACATGAAACAAACATTAAAATTATTTTTAAAAAATCAAGTTTTGTTTGTTTATGTGATGTGATATAATGCTATATTTTATTTCAACTATAAATTTAAAAATATTTAATTAATTAACCCACACTATATTTTTTTTCTTTGAACTTTTACTTGAAGTTTTGGTTAAGAAAAATTATAAATGATAATTTTTTAAATTTATTTTTCAAATCCCCACCATAAAATTATTATAATATCAAACACAAACTAAACCTTAATTTAACCTCAACTAACACGTGCTTCCAGGTTTGCGCGGGGAATGCACCCTTAAAATTGATTAAAGAAAAACTTAATCTCGATTAGTGAAATCTCCCTACTGCTCCATGTATACAACTATGTTTAGATTTTTGTCTGTTTAGAGATTATATCAAATGATATTATGCGTGTACATTTTGTCGAAACTTGAGACCATGTTTGAATGATTTTATGGATATATAGTTTGCTAAAACTTTAAACTATGTTCAATAATGCATTTATCCTACATTTAAAAGTGTTTTGTTATGAATATTTATGATGGAAATAAATATAAAGTTAATTTAGAAGTGTAAAAATATTATCTTAAAGTATTTATTTACTTCATATAAAAACAACATTTTAATAATATAATTAAACCCTCTAAACTTCTAAGAAAATAAAAAAATAAAATCAATAAAAAATATAATTTTTTTATAGTTTTTTCTATAATTATTCATAAAATAAAATAACTGTTTATATTAGATTTCAAGTTTCAAATGCTATCTTTCAATATTATAAATATCTATGTAATAATATTAAAAAACCAAATAAAAAAATTTATACATTATAAATTCATTTATTATACAACAAGAACTTACACTTTAAAACGTTCTTATACTTAAAAATATTAGAATATAATATTTCTTTCTAATATGGAATAAATATTTTTTATATATATATTTATAAACTACACCGGTGTTTTTATGTTTAAGTTTGATATATATATATATATATATATATATATGGATGTTTTAACATATTAATTTAAAAATATTTAAAACACTTAAGAAAACATTATTTTTTTAATCCAAAAATGTTTGTTTTATAAAAGCACTCACACCAAATCACTAAACACATGCCTGCCTTTCTTTTTTATATTTGGTACTAAAGCAACCTGCCGGCAAGCTACCTTTACTCTATCTTATATTTTGTTCATGCTTTTTTCATTTTATTAGCTGCTTTAATTAAAAAAAATGTGTTTGAATGGCCTTCCGCTTGATCCTTTTATAAACCCCCACCCCCCCTACCGACATTCAAATTTTATTACATGAATCACTGAAGTTGCCTTGATTCATTCGCTGCACGTTTAGTGTGAGGTGTAAGTTGTTTTTTAAAGTAATTGTTTTTATAAATATATTAACATAATTATTTTTATTTTTTAATATCATTAGATCAAAACAATAAAAAAATTAATTTAATTTTTTTAAAAAATATAATTCAATTATAATGCCAAATACCAACTTAACTAGCTTGCTGGATACTCTGACATCATGGATCACATCACTGTGCACTGACGTACAAAATGGAACCCACAATATTTGGATGGGCACCCATATCTTTGCCTTGCTCCATACAAAATATCAGTGTTCTTTATGAAACTCAACTCTGTGGCCCTGCTGGTGGCGCTCAGCTGATCCGAATCCTGACCGATCCAGATAAAAAAAAAAAAGAATTCATATGATTTGCCTGATTACATATTTAACTTGACTTTTGATTTAATTAAAATTTAATAAAAAAATCCACTGATTTTGTTTTATTTTATTTTAATTAAATTAATCATCTTAACGCGTAATCCGAATTTCACTCCAAGTCAATATATAATTAAGTTTTAAGACCAGGATATCTTGAAATAGAAAAAACAAAAATAACAAGTACATGAAAGATTTTATTCTTCTTTTTATTTTTATTTTGGAAGTATATAAATTTAACTTATTAAGAAATCATGTCCTTGGAACTCCAAATTTTTTTAAAATATAGATTTATTTTAATTTTTTTATGTATATTTGTTAATGTGGTGAAGAATATTTTATAAAAAATATTTTTCAATTAACAAAATATTTTTTATTTATTTTCACATTAAATTATAAAATAAAATATAAAAATATTAATTTAATATTTTTTGAGTAAATATAGATTTAAAAAGGGGTTTAACCGTGTTATTATTTATTTTACGGGTAATGTAAGATCATAGGAAAGTGTGTTTTTATAACAATTTAGTGTGTAAATTTATGCGTCAAATACCTTAATTTCGAAGAAAGACCCAAATCACTTTCCCAAGTCAAATTAAAATAAATAATAAAATAATAAAATCCCACTCCCTCATAGCTAAAACACAGGAACAAGCTTTCTTCCGTCCTCCCCCTTCTATAGCTTCCCATCTCTCTCTCTCTCTCTATAACTACTCTTACTACACACGCTGTCTCGCTCTATAACAATCAAACTCGCTCACTAGCTCACAAGGCAACTCATAATTTGCAGTGTGAAAGCAATGGCAGGCAGTGCATTATCGGTGGAGGAGTTCTTGAACGAGTGCCAGAAGTCAGGGGATGCAGCGTACGGTGCGTTTCGTTCGGTTTTGGAGAGACTGGAGGATCCGAATTCCCGAACTGCAGCTCGGATCTTCCTTTCAGATCTCTATAAACGCGTCGGCGACTCCGATCAGTGCCTTGAACAGTACCATTTCCGGATCCAAGATATCTTCTTGGATCAATACCAAGGTACGTAGTAGTGGTAGTACTAGTCATTTCTCTTACCGGAAACAAACAAACAATGTGTGTGTTTGGTTGCTGAGAAAATAGAAAGAAACGGCAATCAAGAGTTGAATTTCGAGTTTTATTGAGTTGATTTAGTTTCAGTTTTCCGACTGTTTGGATGCTGAGAAACTTTCAAGTCTTTGAAAAGGAATGGAAGTGAAGTCGTTTTGTCTCTGGAAAACGCTATAATTGACTTCCAAATAAATCTCGTCCGTTGGATGATCTGGCGATGAGATTTTCTAAAATAAAATATAGCCAAACCAATGAGAATGGCACTTTCTGATTTAGTAATTTATTTTTTGAATTTAGGAAATAATAATTCACAGTTTATGATTTTGTGAATTTGTTTCATTTGATTTGCTAGTGTTTTTCTGGGAACTTAATACGACTACTTGTTTTGGAAGTTTGCGTGTGGTTTTCATGAGCAGCTGGTGAGTTTCGTGCCTGTTTTCGAAGTTGTGGTTTCCAAGAAAACAGAGAACGAGGGATTTCTCAACGATAATAATAACAATAATAATACTCCACTAGTCATCGAAAACGACACCATCTTGCAGAGCCAAATAATAATAGTGATAATGAAGAGACTCGAAGCTTTGAAGACTTGGATTATTTGGAATCTGTCGTTATCCCTGTAAAACCCAACAACTTGACATTATTTGGTGTGTTTTACTTTTGGTTTGCTTGTACTTTGTTGTTGTCTTTTTAGCTTTTTAATTTGGAATATGCTACCTTATTATTTGGTAAAGGGCAGCATAGGTTAACGTAATTCGGTTGGAACCTTTTTTTCCCCCTTGGCTACCAATAATACTTATTTCCTTTAGGGTAATCTAACTGTAAGTCTATCAAATCACTGGCTCTGATCTTAAAAATAAAATAATTCAAGCAAAGATGGATTTTGATTCATCTCAAAAAGAAGAAAAAAAGCAGAGAGGGTGCTGATTTTAATTTCAAAGATATGTTTGCTCCTTATTAAAAAGAAAAAAGGAAAAAAAAAAAAAGAACAGAGAGTTGTTCTAAATGTATAGCATTTCAATACGTAGTAAGTATACCGTACACTGATTATGCAATTGTCATTTGTTTCAAAATCCGAACAATTTTCAAACTGATTTTATAGAACTTTTTATCAGTTCAAGGCCACTGTTCCAGATTAATGCTACAGCACTTCCAAGATCTTATCATGTAATCATTTTGTGGCTTTCGCTATTTTACAATAGAAAACCCCCTGATTTTTGTTGAGTTTTGCCTAAAGGATAACAGGGTGATTGCTAATTCAGGTCTTTTTTTGAAAATGTTGAATCCATCCAAGTCATCTCCCTTACAAATGAGCTAATTCAACCATTCATTGGTTTTCTAGAATAGACACACTTGCGGTTTGATTCCTAGTAAGCTGTTTAGATATGTTATTTCTGCTAGTTCTGATATAGAGGTGATATTTATTTGTTGCTCTATATAATTTATTGTTAGTTTTTATCTATTTGAATACTAGAATCACAGAAGGACATGTTGATATTTTCATTGCTTGATTTTATGAGGACAATGTTCTTTGCCAGGTGTGGGCTACCGAGGGAGAAAGAAATTGACCATGATGGTGATCCCAAGCATTTTTATGCCAGAAAACTGGTCCTTCACTTTTTATGAGGGCCTAAATAGACATCCGGATTCTATTTTTAAAGACAAGACAGTTGCTGAGCTTGGTTGTGGAAATGGATGGATATCCATTGCTCTTGCCGAGAAATGGTTGCCATCAAAGGTTTGTTGTTTTCCCTGAGTTTCTTTACTCCTCTCTACTTAATAGACCTTCGCCAAGTGACCTTTTGGTAGTAAATAATCCTTGCAGGTGTATGGCCTTGATATCAATCCTAGAGCAGTAAAGGTTTCCTGGATAAACTTATACTTAAATGCTTTTGATGAGAAAGGTCAAGTCATCTATGATGCAGAGAAGAAAACTTTACTGGACAGGGTGGAGTTTTATGAGTCTGATTTATTGTCTTATATTAGAGATCACAACATTGAACTTGAAAGAATTGTTGGATGCATACCTCAGGTATTATTCCAACTGATGATATGTAGGTGCTTGTAAATCATACTGGATTTAGCTAGTTTATGCAGTGGCTAGTTGAATATTTGTATTTTCATGCTAGTTATTTGACTGTTACTTTTACTCATTCCCTTGTTCTACTGCCACAGATACTTAATCCAAATCCAGATGCAATGTCTAAAATGATCACAGAAAATGCAAGCGAGGAGTTTCTGCATTCATTGAGTAACTACTGTGCACTTCAGGTATGGGTGGCTCTATAATTTAGCAGAAACCTACAGTTTAATGTTGTTGGTAAACAGAATTTAAGTGCATCAACTTTTTTGCAGCTGAATAAAAAAAAAAAGATGAAACAATTGGGGCTGTATTGTTCAAATATCTTAATTCTCCCCCAATTTTATTTTCATTTGATGAACTTGTTTTAGGAGTCTGCTAGAATATGAGTGGACAATTCCTTTTTCAGTTGATTCCGGCCATAAATTCCTGCTTAATTTTCTAGCTGAATACAATTTCAAAATTTTAAACTTCGAATCTCATTTATGCTTTGAGAATATCTTGATACTCAGTAGCATATATTGAGTTTGATTTGTTAATTTTATTTTATGTAGGGGTTTGTTGAGGATCAGTTTGGCTTAGGTCTCATTGCTAGGGCTGTTGAGGAAGGAATAGCTGTCATCAAACCTATGGGGATTATGATCTTTAATATGGGTGGTCGTCCAGGACAAGCTGTTTGTAAACGCTTGTTTGAACGTCGTGGTTTTCATGTCAACAAGCTTTGGCAGACTAAAATTATTCAGGCAAGAACAAACTCCTCAATTGAAAGCCATTTTTCCTTCCAAAGTTAGCTAGTGCTCAAAATGCATTTTTACAGGCTGCTGATACAGATATTTCAGCCTTGGTTGAAATTGAGAAAAACAGCCCACACCGCTTTGAGTTTTTCATGGGTCTCACTGGAGATCAACCCATCTGTGCTCGTACAGCATGGGCTTATGGGCAAGCTGGTGGTCGAATTGCACATGCTTTATCCGTTTACAGTTGTCAACTTCGCCAACCAAACCAGGTCTGCACTTGATTTGAGTTTTTATTCTACCAAGCTATTGTTTATTGATTCAAATGTTTTATGAGAGGAGTTGCTATCTCAATAAATTGATTCCTTTTGCCAGGTGAAGAAAATTTTTGAATTTCTTAAGAATGGCTTCCATGATGTCAGTGGTTCGTTGGATTTATTTTTTGAAGATGACTCAGTTGCTGATGAGAAAATCCCATTCCTAGCTTCTCTTGCCGATCAATTGAAGGAGAATTCGTGTTTCCCATATGAGCCGCCAGCTGGAAGCATACATTTCCGCAATCTCATAGCAAGCTTTCTGAAAACATATCACCATATTCCACTCAATTCAGATGTAAGAATAAATTCCTGCTTAATCAATAACTGCTTGTATTTTTCCATGCATTTGTTGTGCTCAACTTGTTAATAGAATTATCTGAACAGTGCTAGAACCCTCATATAAAATTTATTCACCAAGTACAGGGCATTGAACTAAATTGCAAGGCCCTTGTATTTGCGTGATTGTACTTACATAGCCTTAGTGCTGACTTGTGTTTAACTTTTTGCAATTCTTGCACAAGAATGTTGTTGTCTTTCCTTCAAGGGCTGTGGCAATTGAGAATGCTCTTCGCTTGTTCTCACCTCGTCTTGCAATTGTTGATGAACATCTGACTCAACACTTACCCCGAAAATGGTTAACATCTCTAGCCATCAAGGTATGTTGTGTCATTCTTGTTGTAGTTCATCATCATATATTTCTCATGATGTCATAACTTGGATAGCTCTGAATATTCCAGAACCATACAGGCAAGTGCAATGTGGCTTGTGAAATACTTGTATCTTTCAAATAGCCATTCTGAAAATGAGGGCATTGAGTTAATGGTTTTATTCTTGGTGTCTTCCGAGGCTTATGTGATTTCTTAGGATGTGTAGTCAACAGGGAATTAACCAGTTATGATTGTTCTGCTGACAATGCAATCATAATCAGGAATGCTTGGAAAACGGTGAATAGAACTCTGAAATTTTACTGTATATTTATGCTTTGTTACATGTTTCTCTTTTTGTCCATAAAGAAACGATGCCCTTATTCTCTTGGTAACTGTTAAACTTTTAATTTTTTATTATATTTCAGATACAGTGCTACAATCATCTTATGATTCTCCTTTGATAGGCATAGTACTTGTCAAGTAGAGAAGCTCCTTTTATTGACAATTTGGTTCTTTAACAATGCAGACGCAATAAATCACTTAATCGATCTTGTTATGTTCCAATGATTCTTATTGCGTGTGTTGTTAGTGCCCATTTGGTTATGTGGTGCATGGTACTTTTTAAAAGTGTATTTCAATTGAAAATGCATTAAAATGATTTTTTTTCCAGAATTTTTCTTTTTTGACATCAGTGTATCAAAACCATCAAAAAACATTAATTTAATGTTTTTTTAGGTGAAAGGCAATTTGAAAAGTACTTTGAATACTGCAAGCTAATGCAATGCTAAATGGGCATTTAGTATATCATTTACCACGTTTGTGTTACAAATATCTCAGCATTAAGAAGTCAATCGTTGTGCCCATAGTAATTGAAGTATGGCCATCTTACTTTGAGAAGCAGTTAAAATGGTTTTATCAATGAAATGTGTAGGACTAGTCAACAGTTTTTCGAGGTATATTGTTGGTTAGCTTCCTTTTGCATTAGCAGCTTCTGTCTTGTGAAATTATGTAAAAAACTTATGGAGCAGTGTTGTGCTACAGTAATCCTAACCAGCTTTGCTAAGATGTGACTTCAGTTGCTGCATATCTACTAACATTTTCTGCACATTGTAGAGTGCAGAAAGTGATGACCTGTCAGAGGATGTGATTACAGTCATTGAAGCACCTAGACAGTCTGATTTAATGGTAGAGCTGATAAAGAAGCTGAAGCCACAAGTGGTGATTACTGGAATGGCTCATTATGAGGCTGTCACTAGTTCAGCCTTTGCGCACCTTTTAGAGGTTACCAGAGAAATTGGATCTCGTCTTTTCTTAGACATATCTGATCATTTTGAGCTATCCAGCCTTCCAAGTTCCAATGGGGTCCTAAAATATCTTGCTGGAACTTCTCTTCCTTCACACGCTGCAATCATCTGTGGCCTTGTAAAAAACCAGGTATTTTTATTTTTTTTTATCTAGATAAATTAACTCAGGTGACTGCTTTATTAATTGATCCAGGCATGGAGTCTAGGATTTCCTGTAACCTCGGTTCGTTTACCTTGTTGATGTTCTCTATGTTAATGACCATAACATCCTTTGCAGGTCTATGCAGATTTAGAAGTAGCTTTTGTTATTTCAGAAGAAGAGGCCATCCTCAAGGCTTTGTCCAAAACTGTGGAAGTTCTAGAAGGAAATACCATACCAATCAGGGAACATTATTATGGTTGTCTTTTTCATGAGCTTCTAGCTTTTCAGCTTGCAAACCGACATCCACTAGTAGAGGTTTGCTAGTCTTTTTCTTTTTATCATTATCATTATCATTATTTTGGAAATAGACAATCCTTTTCTCCATGATGCATTTGAATAAATTTTGTTTAATTTGTAATAGATGCAAATCTACACTTTGCAACACTCCAAATTATACTAGATACATGCTAGTTATTGTTCTGTCCTTTTTTTATCAAACTTATATTGAAATAGGTCTGATGATTATATCTAAACTAAAAGTATGGAACGAGGCTACAGAAGAAGGTAGGCGTTGATATCTTGTTTAGGCTTGTCTATCTTATTTCCATTTGCATTTATGACATCTCAAGTGATTCTGCTGTCCTTGGAAGAAAAGGAAGTGACCCTGGCTAGGAAGTATGTAGAATTATGTATGTTGTGCTGCACCATGACCTGTACTGGATTTACCATGCTTCATGGTCTAGAACTGATGTTCAGTCAAATGTTTTTTTGATTTCCTGTTTTTTGAATGATTTAAAAAGTTGATAGTACTGGTCCACAGTTTTATTTGTTGTTAATGAATGTTGTTTCTCTGTAAACATTCTTCTGTTTCCTGGAGGGAAGCTTGCTCACGAAGTTGATTTTCAATACTTATCTACAGAGGGAGTCCGAGAAGGCCAAATCAGATAAGTTGATTGGGTTTTCTAGTTCAGCTATCTCAGTCCTTGATTATTCTGAGTTGTCAATTAGTGGGGCAGAAATATCTACCTTGATTCACATGGATGTTGATCAAAGCTTCTTGCCCACTCCATCTCCTGTAAAGGCTGCAATCTTTGAAGGTTTTGCAAGACAGAACTTGGCTGAATCGGAAATTGATGTCACCCCTGGAATGAAGCAATTTATTAAAAGCAATTACGGGTTTCCAACAGATAGCAGCACAGAATTTGTGTACGCAGACAGCACACAAGCTCTGTTTAATAGGCTGATCCTTTGCTGCATTAATGAAGGTGGAACATTGTGTTTCCCAGCTGGATCAAATGGAAACTATGTTTCTGCTGCAAAATTTTTAAAAGCAAACATTATGATTATCCCTACTGACTCTGAAGCGGGCTTTAAGCTGACAGGCAGCCTACTCAATGGAGTACTTCAGACTGTTAATAAGCCATGGGTTTGCATTTCTGGTCCCACAATCAACCCCACAGGCTTGCTTTACAGCAGCAAAGAGATGGAGACCATATTAACTACTTGTTCAAAATTTGGGGCTAGAGTTGTCATTGATACTTCAGTCTCTGGATTGGAATTTGATACTGAAGGTTGGGGTGGATGGGATTTGGAGCCTACATTGTCAAAGCTGAATTCCTCTCACAACCAATCTTTTTGCGTGTCTTTACTGGGAGGATTGTCTCTCAAGATCCTTAGTGGAGCACTGAAATTTGGGTTTCTGGCTTTGAATCATCCTCTGCTGGTTGATACACTTCATAGCTTTCCAGGATTAAGCAAACCTCATAGCACTGTTCGGTATGCCATAAAGAAGTTGCTGGGTTTGAATGAGCAGAAATCAGAACTAAGAGATGCTGTTGCAGAACAATCAAGAAATTTGCAATTTAGGTGCCAGCGCCTAAAGGAGGTAATTATATCTCGTGCTGGAGACTCTTTATTTGGCATTAAATAATTAGTTTGTTCAGAATGTGTTTGTTATATGTCAAATATCCATTTTCTAGGGCGATGCTAAGAGTTCTGAACCTGCAGCCAAGAGGTTGAAGGTTGGGTTTACATTTTTTAAATATGAAATGGGCCATTGCCTGGTGTAATTGGTGCTAGACATAAGCAAGTTTTAGGCTTGAAGCCTAAGATGTGTAAATAATACTCAAGGACATAACTATCTTTGAGTTTTTGTTCCCAAAATCTTGCTTTGATGAGGCCTTGAATGGGTACTAGATCTTTTTTGACTAGTAACTATGAAACCTAAGCTTGAACTAAGTGGGATTGTAGAGTTTTTCCTGGGGTTCTGCCTGCAAAAGAGAGAGTTCCCGTGTTTTTCTTGTGCCCAGTGTCATAGTCTTTCATGCTAGACAATTCTATGCTTACCTCAGCGTTGATGATTTAATGCTTGCCAATCTTGCCTTGGAGTTGAGAGTTGAGACAATGTCAAAAGTTCACGTAGTAACCATCCCTCACTCACTCTCTTTCTCTTGCATTGGTCTGTAAGATCTTTGCTGATTAATTACACCATTTCTATGTTAAAAAAAAAACCATGAGATCCAAATACCTTTTCTTTCTTGTTAGAAATGTTACAAAATAAGCATAGATTTCTTTGAATGTGCAACATAATTGACAGTTCGTGTTTCATATTTTATCTCAAATCCTGCAACAAAAAATCATCTCAATCCTGCAGTGTGCTCTGCCTGAACTGTTCGTAAATGCCTTACATAGCTGATAAATAATTAGAATTTTTTCTAATACTTTTCTTTGCAATAGACACTAGAGAAATGTGGGTGGGATGTGCTCGAGCCTCAAGGTGGCATTTCCATGGTGGCCAAGCCCTCTGCCTATCTCAACAAGGTTATCAAGATCAGACACTCGCCTAAAGACAACGGGAAAGCTACAAGTACCTATGAAGTGAAGCTTGATGACTCGGTCTTCAGGGAAGCCATGGTCAAATCCACAGGTTTATGCATCAACAGTGGCTTATGGACTGGAATTCCAGGCTACTGCCGCTTCACACTTGCCCTGGAAGAAAGTGACTTCGAGCGAGCATTGGATTGCATCGTCAAATTTCAGGATGTCATCAACAACAACTGAAGGGATCCATTATCCTATTTTGATTCAGCATTTCTTGACTTAAGTGTGTGCAATAAAGAAAATACCGCGATCCATCCGATGACGAGACTCCATTTCTCCTTGAAGTGTTTCGACAGATGAGGTCTTTCCTCTGCCCTTCCTTCCAAAATGATATGAACCCAATACATACTACTTGTTACAATGGTACAACTTTTTTGTTGTGAACCTTCTCAAAGTGGCCATAATGAAATGGTGTTCGCACTCCGCACCTTCTCAATATTAGAATTCTGAAGTTGCTTTATGGCAGAAAACTATTCTCACATTCCAACTTTTTCTCTTCTCTAATACACTCTTTGATATCATCTCTTTTTTTTCTAGGTTTTTTCCTTCAATAATGAAACTATTCTCGGATCATCAGTTGAATCTCACTTTCCTTCTGGAGAATCTTAAAAAATGGCATGTAAAACGATAGAAACAACTTCTATATCTCGAAAGGTACAAATATGCACCAAACAAGGAGCACATGGGATCATATATTTTCCCGCTAGTTGATTCCATAGGGTTTGTCCTGATAGCATAACCTCTAAAATAAAACAAGGTCCTGATAGCATAACCTCTAAAATAAAACTAGACAATAATATCTTTTTTTTTTGTTTTTAATTTACATGGGGTGTCCGGGCCAGCTTGCGCGTACCATGACTAATCTTCATGACCCATTGAATACCCTGCAAACCCAGTAGGCATGTAAAGCACCGCGGGGTGACAGACGTGCACACCAGGGCTCGAACCCAGGTGCACTGGAATGCATCTTCCACCGCTAGGTCAAGCACTGGAATGCACAATAATATCTTAATTAGACACTAGATAGGTAGTCTGGTTACACTGTGGACCGATCCACATTTTTTGAAAATGCCAAAGCAATGCAAAAATCCTAAATAATAAAAACAAAATAATTGAGTTTAATAAACTTGTATAATTTTAAGCACCGCGGGGTGACAGGCGTGCACACCAGGGCTCGAACCCAGGTGCACTGGAATGCATCTTCCACCGCTAGGTCAAGCACTGGAATGCACAATAATATCTTAATTAGACACTAGATAGGTAGTCTGGTTACATCGTGGACCGATCCACATTTTTTGAAAATGCCAAAGCAATGTAAAAATCCTAAATAACAAAAACAAAATAATTGAGTTTAATAAACTTGTATAATTTTAATAATATAAGAATTATTTAAAAAAAACTAAGAAAAAAAATTCATGTTAACTTGGGTTAACATGTTGTAATCATGAATCTAGAAAAAAAATAAAAAAAATAAAAATTAATTTTCAATAAATCAATCAATTTTTAAACAATGAGATTAAAAAAGTTAAATTTAATAAAGAATCTAAAACTAAGATTAAAGTCGGTCCATGTTAATATTTAAAATTTAAAATTCTAATTCTAGTATTAAGCACGAGACTCACCTTGTAGAAAGATAAATTTAAAAAAATAATAAAGTAAAATTCTCAATTATAGAATAATGAAGGGGAAATTAGGGGGGAAGACAACAAAAAAAAATCTAAAAAAAATAAATATTAATAAAAAGAAAAAAACCAAATTTCACATAAAAATAAGTTAAAATCAAATATTGATGGATGAAATTGAAAATAAAATTCAATTAAAAAATAAATAAAAAAAGTAAATAACAATTAAAAAAATAATGATCAAATTTGATATAAGAATCAAATGAAATCAAATGATAAATAATAAAATTAAAAAAAATCTAAAAAAATAAAAAACAAAACAAGTAAAAAAAATAAGGACTAAATTATATACACAGAATAAATAAAAGGAAACTTTTGCATTTTACAGAGAAGAGCTGAGAGAAAATAAGGAGGAGAAAAGGTTTGCCAAAACCGTACCGCTGGTCCATCACCGGAACACATGCCTTACATTTGGTAAGTCTCCGATCTATTTATAACACTGCTTTTCATAATGATGTTTGTTTGGTTAAAAATTCTGTAGGAGTCGCTGAAAAGAGTCAAGTTCCTCCATCTCTTGAAGCTTGTGCTACACATATTCCTCCATCTCTTGAAGCTTGTGCTACACATGTTAATTATTTTAAAAATATATATATATTTTATATATATTAAAAGACTTAATTGCTCTTGAATCTATTTACTAATTATAAAAAAATAATAATAAAATAGAAAAAAATACCCGGAAAGCAAGTTCAAAAGAATGAAATGTTATGGGTAGTAAAGTAATTATATTGTGAAAAAAAAGTTAAAAAAAAACTTGCATATTTTTTTATTTAAAAGGTGAATTAATAATTTTATTATAAAAAACCAATTTACCTCTGTTTAATCTGTTAATATTAATTGAACCCTCTAAAAAAAGTATTTCGCGCACTGTAATTTGCCTTGTAAAGGACCAAAAAAACGTCATTGTACTGAAGCAATCCAAGGTGGATTGTGTTTTACTGCGCAATGTTTCGCTCAACACTCTTGGTTATATATATATATATATTTGAGGAGGGTAGGGTTAAATCATAATTTTTGTATACATCATAATAATATCTTTAAAAAAAAAACCAATATATATTACATAAATTATAACCACCTACCTAACTTCATTTTTCTCTTTTTTTATTCCTTTATTATTTGAAGAAAAGATAAAGAGTCCTGGATTGAGAGAAAGAAAATGACAGTTAGGGAAAGATTCCGACCTTCAAAATTATTTATTTTTTTATTAAAAAGTTTTATATAATAAAAAGGGTTATGCTTAGTATTTTTTTAATCTTTAAAATACCTAAAACAACAAATATGAGCTTAGAAATAATTTTTGTTTCAGATGAATTTTAGATTTTTAAGTAGTTTTTTGATGGTTATGGATTGGTTTAACAAAATCTATAAAGTGATTTTTAAATATTTTGAGTTAAAATGGATTGAAAATGAGATTTTAGATAAAAAAACAAAGAATTTGATTTTTTCAGCTCTTATAATGGCTATATTTTAGGTTTTTTAGGGGATATATTTTTTTATAAAACTATTTAGGATATATTCAATTTTTTTGAAAAAATAAAAGCCTGTATTTATATATGGTGTTGCAGGCTGCATGTGGGTTGATGCTTTATAATGCCTAGTGTGTTTTCCTTTTGTTTTATAATTTTTTTTTTAAATAATGTATTATTTATGAATATGTTTTAAAATAAATTTTGAGTTTATATTTTAATTAGATTGTAATTATTTTTAAATGATATTTGGTGTGTTTAATTTTTATAGAGGCATGCATGATTTATTTGTGGTTTTTTTTTTAATTTTATATATATTAAATTTCTGTAATATTAATTTTTTTATAAGATTTTTCATATGTGTAACCTTGTATTTTTTTTTTACTTGTTGTTCAATAAATTTTATGTGAGTGTTAGCTCTCATTACAAATTTTATATATTTTTTTTTTCAAATTTATTTTGATAAAATTTTTTATTAAATATAATTAGATAAATTACCCACAACTCCTGCAAGTTTTAATTTTAAACCTAAGCTAATTAAGAAGTAGAGTGAAGATTTTTTTTCTTGTCAATTTCTTTATTTTTTTTCATTCCATCCACATAATTTTTTTACTAAGTTCAATTAACTTTAGATTGATTATAATGATTAAATTATATCAAGATAATTATCGTATTATTTGATTTTAATCAAGGCTAAACAAAAAAAAAAATTGGTTAATGAGATTTTTTATGTTAATTTAATTTAATTTTTTAATTTTTTGTTAATTAAATGTAATGTTTTTGAATTAGATAAGTTGATTGGATAAGGTTGTAATAATTTTTATTTTTAAATTAAATTAAAATATTTAGTTAAATTAAAATTTTTTAAAATGAATATACTGAGTTGGATTTAATAATAATCTTAAATAGTTTTTGATAATCTAATTATTTTTTAATAGGAATTGTAATATAATGCCAGATTATAAACTAGTATTATTATAAGAAAAAATAATAATTCTTTTAAAAAAATTCATTTTCTTAAATGATTTCTAAGTAATTTCTTATGGTACAAACAAATAAAAAATTATTTTATAAGAAACTATTTTCCATGAAATTCAATTTTCATTGTTTTTTTCCACATTTTCGGAAACAAACGAGTCCTTAATATAATCCTTACTCTTTTACTTCTGCATATTTAAACTTAAAAATCAAGACAGAATTATAAAGCTACTCCACTCCTCCCTCATTTCCATTCTCAAAACAGCCATGGAGATCGACAGCGAAGATAAAACCCTAGAAGAAGAGCTAGACGACGAAGAAAATAACAACAACGACAACGGAGACCAACTTCAGAACCCCAAACCTCAGAACCCCAAACTTCGGTCGGACTCCGATTCCGATTCCGACTCAGAAGACGAATCGCAGCAAAATCAAGAGCTTAAAACCCTAGAAACTGAGCTCTCCAGTAACCCCTCCAATTATGACTCTCATACTCAAGTAATTAACGTTAATCCCTCTTTCTTTCTGAGTTTCTAGTTGTAAAGTAAATAAATTTATTGTATGCATTGATGCTGCTTGCTTGCTGTTTTTTAGTACATAAAACTGTTGAGAAAAATGGGAGAGATAGATAAGCTTAAACAAGCAAGAGAAGCCATGAACAATGTGTTCCCACTAAGCCCTGACATGTGGCGTGATTGGGCTAAAGATGAAGCTTCTATTTCTGGGTAATATTGTTGTTTCTGTATTTTCAATGACTATTTTTTTATGCTTTATTGATTGTTGCTGGTGGTTGTTGAGTTGATTCATTGATTGATTTATTTTTTTCAGGCCAGAGGGTTTCGCGGGGGTTGAGAAGATTTATGACCGTGGAGTGTTTGATTATCTGGTGTGTTCTTGTTAAACTCTTTTAGTAATACTTTAGGGTGTTATTTTGTTTTTTAAATGTTTTCAGGACTTTTGGTGCTCTGATGCTCTACTACTATATATAGTGTGCATTCATAGAACGGCTATTGTTTGATAATGGAAGAAACACATAGGATAATAGTTAAATTTTGAAAAAACGAATGCTGTGCTCTCAGGAATCAGGACCATTATGTTGTTGTGTTGTTTGCAGATAATTTAGTTTTATAGAATTATCTATGATTTGTTTAGATATCCCTGCTTATTTTCATTGGCAAGCTTTTATAAGATAAATAGACCTTGTGTTTATTCAACTTTTGTCATTTTTGCATGGCTTTCTCAGCTAAAAGAAGAAAATATAAAAATAAATTCCAGTATTATTAATTTAAGAAAATTGAAGCTGATGGTTTCATGGATTTAATTCGTTGTGTGATTGTCTTTACATATTAACTAATGGCATGTGTTCTGAAGCTCATTGCTTCAAAAATTGACGCAGTTGACTGTACCATTTTTCAATGCAGTCTGTTTCTCTTTGGTGTGACTATTTGAATTACATACAAGAACATGATCCTTCAGTGCGAGAATGTTCTCCTGATGGCATTTCAAAGGCCCGGAATCTCTTTGAGCGTGCTCTTACTGCTGCTGGTTTGCATGTTGCTGAAGGAAACAAAATTTGGGAATTGTACAGGGAATTTGAACAGGTGGTACTGCACACCATTGATGAGAATGACATCAAGGTTGGAATTAACTGTCTATATCCAGTTTCCAGTTTGTTTTGCTCGCATGTGATATCTAAAGTGCCCATATCCTTAGCTGCCAAATTTTCATTTGTATTCACTGGATCTTTTTTTTTCTTTTGTATAATTCATTACATGTCCTTTCTGTTTGCTTGGTCTAAGAGCATAGATGTATTGTGTTTAAGTTGGACAACATTCATCTTGGAGCTTGGAATTGTGCATCGTAGATTTTTTTTATTAACTTCTCTAAACAACTGTGATACATGGGAAAAAAGAAGAAAAAAAGGGTGCTGATTAGGCATGTCTTAAACCGCCTGAGCAAATTAATCCCCGTCAAGATTTTTGAGTAAACCCTTGAACCTTTATTTTCTACTGCAACATGACCTGAGAAGCTGTCCTTGCAGCTAACTTGATAAATATGACCTAGCCTGATAAGAATTGCTTGTGAAAAGAGTTCGTTGATATGTCTTCTTGCTCTTCACCTTGTTTGAATCAACCACGTCACACAACATTCCTCTATCTTATTGGAGCTCTAAAGACCTAGTCAAGAACATGGTACAGGTCTGCATGAGATCACAAGAAAGCTGCAAAGATTGGAATTAATTGATGGAACTTGATAGTTGATATAGCTGATGTATTTTCAACCCGATGATAGTGTCAATGCTTAACTCATGTTGCCTCATAGCATGAAAGGGCCTTTACCTTGGACCCAGCAGATACAATTTCTAAGTCCAGATTCTGCCAACAGATGAATTCTAAATAAATCCAAATTCTTAAGTTTCTAAATTTGCTTTATATCCCCTGAAGCAGTTTGTTGTGAAGCAGGTTCACAGAGAGACATTTTTAAAGCTAGTTTTATGGAATTAGTGGTATCTTATGTTAAGTAATTAGCTTTATGAGTCTTCTAACATACATTTAAGAGTTCAAATTCTTGTTTGTAGGCAAAGGAATTACAGGTCCAACGCATTCGAAATATTTTCCACCGCCAATTGTCTGTTCCACTTGTTAACTTGAGGTCAACACTCCTTGCGTACAAGGCTTGGGAGGTGGAACAAGGGATTGATCTTGATGCCAAATCTAGTGAAGTTGATGGTATACCTTCTCATCTTGCCTCAGCATACCAAAAGGCCATGGAAGCTTATAATGCTCGTGCTCAGCATGAAGAACAGATTTCTATGCAGAATATATCTGATACCGAGAAATTTCAAAATTTCATGGTATGTAGGACAACTGTTATAATTTAACAGAGCTTTTGATAATTAATAGCTCATTGGGGACATCCTACTTGTACTTTTCCTTTTGCATCATTTTTTTCCCAAAATTTTTCTTGCATTATTCCTTGAATTTGAAGTTCATTTACTTTTAACTGCAGTTTGGTCATTCTGGTTATAGCAAGATTTTTTCCTTTTTGCCTGCTTTTCCTTAGAGCCTCAATTTATTAAGGTCCCCTGTTTTTATTGTGGTATTTTTTATTTTCCAAAGGAAGCTCATGTTTTTATTGTTTTGCAGAACTACTTAAAATTTGAAAAGTCTGTGGGCGATCCAGCACGGGTTCAAGTTTTATATGAGCGTGCATTGGCTGACTTTCCTATATCAAGTGATCTATGGCTTGATTATACTCGCTATTTGGACAGGACCTTGAAGGTTGTCCTTGAATTTCTCTATTCTCAAGTTTTTCCATCTTCCAATTCTGTAGATTATTTACACACTTTGTCCCTTTTCCAGGTAGGAAATGTTCTGAGGGATGTTTATTCCAGGGCAACAAAAAATTGTCCCTGGATAGGAGAGCTTTGGGTTCAGTATATGCTTTCCTTGGAACGCGGGCGTGCTCCTGAAAAGGAGATATCTTCTGTATGCTTCTCTTATCAACCTTAGTTCCAACCATATACTTTTTGAATGGATTTCTTTTTGATGCAGTGTTTTTTTAGTACAAGTGTTGCCAGCCAAATCATTTGTCTCCCCCATCCCTTTAGCTTCACATGACAGATGATGTCTCTTTCCATCTGTATCTAATGACAATAAAATTCTAGCAATTTGTTGCGTGTTGATTCTTATCCGTGCATATTATAAATATGCAGTATTAAAATATGTTCTTTAAGTTACTCATTTGATTTCTTTCATGATTTCAGGTTTTTGAAAAGTCCCTACAATGTATTTTTTCAACAATTGAAGAGGTACATTTATGAAAAGCTCCTCATAATGTGGGTGTGGTTTCCAATCTATCCCTACAAGTCTAGTTGCTCCCAATTTGTCCTTGTATTGTAGGTTATTCTCCAATCTATACTTCTGGTAAATATTTTCATGCAAACCTAAAAAATGCCCTAACATGAGAAATACAAACTCAACTTGATTTACTAATTTTTTTCTAAAAAAATTATTGTTGTGTGATTTTAAAAATTCTTCTTTTTTTTTCATTTTTTATATAATAAATGGAGTGAAATTTGAATTGCTCATGTGACGGCAGTTAAGTTAGTTTTGATGAGAATATTTGATAAAATGATAGATTGGAGAATAGCTTTATATCACAGGAAAAATTTGGAATAATTAGACTTGTAAGAATATATTGCAGACTGGGGGAAAAATAAAAGGACAAGTTGATCTAATTCCTTTTTTTAATGTCCTAGTGTCATTGTTTCCTGTTTGCATCGGTTTTCTTTGTTTATTCAGTGACTTTTATTTGTTTCAGTACTTGGATTTGTTTCTAACACGAGTACATGGTTTGAGGAGGAGGATCGAATGTGGTGGTGAAGTGAATGGTGTCTTGGATTTTGCATTAATAAGGGAAACTTTTCAGGTTTGTATAAACATTTTGTTTATTATGCTTTTACTTCTTATTTCCTTTTCCTTTTTATAGAATTGCCTAGTATGTTACAAATACAAGGAAAGCTATAACTTTTAAAAAATCATAACCTAGCCTATGTATAAACTATTCTCCAAGCTTCTAGCCCACCTTACCAAAAATAACATGTAAAATTTTGTTATTAGGTGCAGAATTTAAAGATTGCATCGGTGTCTTTTTTAGTCTATATATTTGGCCGAGCTACATCTTTGTTCTATTCATATTCTTACCTTGGTCTGCTACATCAGTAAGACATTGGAGAAATGTTTTGACTCACCAAGAATATGTCTACTTATGAGTGAGGGTTCAATCAATTGTTACCTTGAATTGTCTGTGGCTACATTACGGTTCGAGGTAGTGGGGTCTAAGCTTCATCCTGTAACTTGATCTGAAAAGAGACTTCTCTCTGTTCCTTATACTAGCTAGCTAGGTATTGATGCTATTGAGCTGTTTGTGTATGCTTTCCTTTTCTTTTTAAGCTTGGCAGCTTCTGTATGCTCACTGTATACACATGAAGGAGATTTGAATTCATTTTTCTCCCAAATCATAACCCTTAATATAATACCACTTGGACTTAAGGATTTGTAATTAAATGTACGTGAATCATAATTCATTTCATGCTTGAATCCTAACCATTAATTTAATACAACATGGACTAAACATTCAAAAATACAATATATGTGAATCATGTCAGAGTGAGTAAAGAAAGCTTGCATCACTTTTTGTGGATAAACTTTTTTGGTTAACATAAATAAAGCCCAGAAGTTAAAATATGCTTTTAAAAATTAATAATTTTTTTTTTTTGCATTAACATATGGTTTTCGGGGCTACCAATTTGGTTTTTGTAACCTACCAAGAAGTAGAAATTAGAGTAAAGAATGGAACTAACCAGTTTTTAACCTTTTTTATTTTCTTTTCTTGGTTCAGTTTTTTATTTTTACTAGCACTGGTTCAATTTGTCCGTTCGTTGTTTTTTTTACACGCCTTGTTTCAATGCATTTTCTGTGGATGGTAGGTACATATTGTTCTTTCAAGTATTAGATATCCAAGTGTTGCTTATATGAGCCTCAGTAAGATCCTCTTAAGATGGTTTGAATTGCTTAGCTGTTGAGGCATTGGTCAAATAGTAGAAAAATCAAGCTCAAGGTCTTGGGTGTTAGCATGCTCAAGTTCAATCTCCCTACCCCTTTCCATCATAAGATTGCTTGACCTGTTCATTGTTTTTCTTAGCACACCTGCTTTTTTCTTGGAGGGTATCCACTGTTGTTTCCAGAATCAAAGAAGCAGGCGGTGCTTATATGCGCTTCCATAGTACTCTCAAGTCAATTACTTTGGATTGTTTTAACTCGAGGTATTGGTCAAATAGTAGAAGACTCAAGCCTGAGGTCCTGACCGTTAGCATGCCCAAGTTCAATCTGCCTCCCTCCAAACCATACAAAAAGATTGATTTTGATGCTTCAAGATTTACAGAGATCTTTATTCTAATTTTTAACAGTACAATCTGGGATTATTTGTGTATAAGTAGATAATGTGAGTGGTGGTGGTGAATTCTCTATATTTTGTATTCTTTATACATTTTGGAGCAAGTAGTTATGTAGTTGCATTCATTCAATTTTAATCCTAATACTGAATTATTTTCCATCCAGCATGCCTCAGATTACCTGTCACCCCACCTGAAAAACACAGATGGTTTGCTGCAACTGTATGCCTACTGGGGTCGTCTAGAGATGAATTTGGGAAAAGATTTAGTTGCAGCTCGCCGAGTTTGGGAGAGCTTGCTTAAGATCAGGCAGACCATATATTCTATTCATCTAGTTTTACCAAAGTTGTTTTATTTAGTTCTAGTTGTCTTCCATATTCTTTAATTTAATGTAATGCTTTTTTAATTCCTTTTGCAGTGGCTCAATGTTGGAAGCTTGGCAGGGTTTTATAGCAATGGAAACTGAATCAGGTCACATAAGTGAAGCTAGGTCCATATACAAGCGATGCTATAGCAAAAGATTTCCTGGGACAGGTTCAGAGGTATATTGGTTTTTTCTTCATTTCTTTTGTGCTGTGATGTTTTTTTTTGTTTCGTAAACATACATATTTGTTAGCATTAGTAGTTTGCTTGTTTATTTTCTAAACAGTGAAGGTGCAATTCATAGAAACAATGAAGCCTATTGTATTATCTTTTCTCCATTGCACATGGAGGAGCAGAATGCAATCACAAGCAAAGTTAATGTTGAAATAAAAAATGATTCATACTCTTACTGAAATCTGTTTGACTTTTCTTCATCTGGAAGAGATTAAGATTCTATGTTGGAAAATATATAAGAGTACTCGGACCTTCAGCTAACTCATTTCCTAGGAGAATCTAGACTTGACAATTAGGCAATATACCCTTGAATTTTGATGAAAGAAGACATAAATTGACAATTAAATTAACCCTAGTTTAACTAGGCCTACCGATGAAACATTGCATGTCTTGCCTTACCAGCCACTAAATGCCATATAAAAGATCCAGTAAACCAAAATCTATAGTTGATGCGTCGAAACCATGAAAAAGAAACCACTAATTTCTTTCTTGGCCTTATCAAATCAAGAGAAGGCTAGATGGTTTTAGCTCATATTGTATCCAAACATTGGCCTATCTATTTGCCATCATCTGTGAAATGGAATCACGGAATTGGGTAATTGCTTGCTGGTTGAAAAGTACAAATAATGAAATTTTGGTAAGACTAATTATGCTGTATAATATTCTGAAGGGAAATAAATCATGGTCTCCTCATAAGGAAGTGGTTGTTCAGGTTAACTGCAGTGAGTTATATTATAAATTTAAATGGAAGTGTTGCACACGGTTGTATCTGATTGTCATGTTCTCTGTTTTCCTAAAATCTTATTACATTTGTTGTCAATGCCATGCTCCTTAATAAAGAATTGCATTAGGCAATAACATGTCTTGAAAAGTTACAAATTCTAATCACTTAAAAAAGATGCTGATACATATATTTCTTGAGTCGGGACTCCGAAAGAAATTGCCTGTTAGCCATTTGGAACCCTTTTGCGAGAAGTGTTGTGATTTTGGGTTTGAAACAAGGAGCATCATTTTCAAGGGCTTACTTTGTAGCATAGGCCAAAGGACCTTGAATTGAAACTCTGCATGCGAGTGTGAAAATGTTAAGCCTTGCACACACAATTTAAGGCATAAAAGATAAGACCAATTGTGTTGCTTAACATTTTTCGATTAGCTATGTTTTATTGTAAATCTAACATGGTGGAACCTAGGATATTCATATTCTGTTGGTTGACAATGTTGTTTTGGATCTCTGACTTGTGATGTTTTGCTCAATATCTGTATGCTGCATTTTGGATTAGATGATATTTTCCTTTCCTAATTAACAGAATCATTCAGGACATTTGCCATTCCTGGTTGCGATTTGAAGAGGAGTTTGGTACACTAGAAGATTTTGACCATGCTATACAGAAGGTGCAACTTTCTTTTGATATATATGATGAAATTTATTGTTTAATATACTCAATGTGCATATATAGTGCATTTTTTATATAAATGGATCTTTCCAATTGATGTGCTTCCATTAGGTTGAGCAACCATATTCATCCTGGGATCTTTTGGAGTTAGAACAGAGAGGAGAGTGAAAGCCAAAATATTATTTCTGAGAAAATTTTGTCTTGTCTTCCTCCATTCTGTGTCACCTTTTCACGCCCCAATTTTGATAGCTGATAAATGAGTAAAGCACAGATCTTTCTTCAAATAGAATGGAGCATTAACTAGTTTTCCAACAATTTGACTTGGTACTTCAGGTAAAGCATCCTCTCCTACTGATGTTGGTGGTTGAGGTTGAGGTTGACAAGACTTGGGTTGTTTTTCACGGAAAATGGCTTTGGAAATTAGTTGTTCAGAGAGACTTTCTTGGGAAAAAGTGATAGTTATGACATATGCCAAGACATAACAGATGGGCATGAAAGCAAATGTGTGTGCTTATTTTGCTCCACATACTGTATCTAAGATTGGAGGTTGGAGATGAGTATTGTTAAGTTTGGATATCTTGTGTGAGGAACTCCCCATGAAGAAATTTAATGATTATAATGTTGCTACATAAATGGGAGCTGTTGTGATTCTGTTGAGTGACAGGCTATTGTCGTGCATTTTATCCACTGTATGCAATAATGGCAGGCACTATTGTTGATAATTTGTCTAGCCAGCAAGACATGATTCAAAGAGTTGTGGTGCGATTCTGGACTGGGGAGAATGTGTTGTATTGGCGACCCAAGTAACTCAAGGTTAAATCATTACCAGATGCTTTTTGACTGTAATTGGAAGGAATAGCAAGCCTTTGATGGAGTGAAACGTTGTGGTCATGGAGAAATCCATGACGTTGAGAAACTTATCTTAGTTGCTGAATGCTTCCTGTCCATAACTTTCCTGGAACCTTCTTTAAATTTTTGAATGAGGTTCATTTTTTATCTTTTTCATTCTTGTTTTCTTTTTGGTTCTATCTTTTCATCCATAAGGCTTTAATATTTGTAGATTCTTAGAGTTCATGGGTTGCAGATAGTTTGATGTATTTTGAAATTATTTACTATCCTACCAGTATATGACCAAATACATGTCTTATATTGGCCATGGAGTAGCTGGATTGGATGGCTTGAGGGACTTCACAACAGCTAAACTTCAGAGCATCAGTGTGGCGGTTAATAGCCATTTCATACTACTGAGTAATTGGGAATAGTTGTTGCACTTGAATTCAGAAGTGAATAAAAAATGTTGTGCCCTATGTAACTTGATGCAATCTTAACTTGCATATCTTGCCTGGAAGCATGTTTGTTTAACAGTTTTTTACAAAGATAAATTTTTTGCCTCTCTCCTTTCTCAGGTTACTCCTCGTCTAGAAGAGCTGAAGTTGTATAGGATACAACAGGAAACAAAAGCATCAACAGATCAGAGTGAGGTATCTGGGAAGAAAATTGCTCGTGAAAAGAGAAAGGGTGGTTCAACAGCTAGTGACAAAGAGTCTCCAGCAAAGCGGCAAAAACAAACAGCCCAAACTCAAAAGAAGGGGTATGAGGATAAAGATCAGTTGCAGAAATATGAAGTAAATGAGGCCCAGGAGGCCAAAATTGATCTTGAAAAGACAGACAGCGCCCCTGATGAAAAACAAATGAAAGGTTCTGACGTTGTAAGAACAAAAGGCTATACAGACCAGTGCACTGTGTTTATCTCAAATATCCATTTCAAGGCAAGTAAACTACCTCCTCCCCTCCTACCAGTGCCCTGAATAAGGAGGACCTTATCTTGTTTTTGACACATGGGGATGGGAACTTATAATTTCAATGTTGACAACTTTTGCAGGCAAATTCTGAAGATATACGTAAATTCTTCAGTGATGTTGGAGGGGTGGCCTCTATTAGAATTTTGCATGACAGAAATACTGGAAAATCAAGGGTCTCTCTCCCTCCCTCCCTCCCTCTCTAACACACACACACACACACACGCAAGCAAAGGAGGCATGCATGTTCCCCCCATGTCATTTCTGCTTTTCCTTTTCCCCTGGACTTCCTTTATGTGCTTTCAGAGATATATAAGATACTGGCCACTTCAGCTGTTATGGGAAGTGCACTTTGGTAATTCAGTTGAATGTTCCATATCAAAGATCTTAGTTAAGACTTGGATTCTCTGTGCTTCTTGTTCAATTGAACTAAAGAAAAATAGAAAAAAAGCACACCCTAGAATGTGGCCTAATGCAAGGAGATCAACTTTGTTTCTCATAGCAACCTACTGTTAATGGCATTACATTCTTTTCAAGCTTTTGAAAGGTTTTATTGTTCTCCCTTTTGCTTTCACATAGCTTATCAATTCTCTTATTGGAACATTCAGGGTTCTCTTGGTGAATTTTGTGGAAGGCACAAGTCTGGTTAGGCACTACAGATCACAGGCTGAAAATCTGAATCAGTTGATTTTAACATGTGCCTTATCATGTGATTGCCAGTTGGTGGAAATACCTATCTTTTTTTTTTTTCATTTTTGAACTTAGCCAAACTTTTATCTAGGCATATTTCTATACTGTTTAGCAAGAAAAGAGGATTCTTTTATTCTCTGTCTTTTTTAAAAAAATTCCAGAATTTAGATATCCCATACACTGGAAATGCTTCTTACATCAGTCACAAAGAATATGTAGTAGATCATATGCATGAAGCAGAAGGTTTAGTGAAAATTCATCATGCGATACTCATGATGGTATATTTTGCATCATTTTATTGACAATTGCTTTCGGATGCTCAATCTCCTATGTTGACTTTGTGAAGGGACTAGCTTATGTGGATTTTGTGGATGACGAACACCTTGCTGCAGCTATAACAAAGAACAAACAGATGTTATTTGGGAAGAGGCTGAGCATTGCCCGGTCAGATCCAAAACAGAACCGAAGAGATGGTCGTAGAGTTCCCAGGGAACAAGGTATGTTCTGCATAACATCTATTACTCTCTTTGGGTGCACATCCACTACAGCAAGTTATTAAGCTTAAAGGGAGTTCTGTAGTTAGTTTCTGAACACTTTATACTCAAGGTCATGCTGTCCTCAGGTTATTAGATTATACTGGGAGAACTTAGGGTTATAAACTAGCAACCTGCAACAATAAGCAATTATGTATAAATTGCATATGCTCAAAGCAAACTGTCAAATGGTGTTGTATCCTTTTCAACATTACAAACTTGGAATAGTATTAACTATAAAGAGTAATCTTTATAAATATTGAGCCAAAATTAAACTATAAAAAACAATAAGCAAATATTTATAGATTTGCATATTGCTTAAAGCGACTGTCAAATGGTATTTATTTAAATCCAGCCCAACATTAGAACCTTGGAATAGTCTAAAGAGCAAGCTTTATTAATATTGAAGCTCAAATTAAACCACATTTTTTTTTAAAATTTGTCTAAAGAGCAAGCTTTATTAATATTGAAGCTCAAATTAAACCACATTTTTTTTAAAAAAAATTTATAATTTCATGCAACCTTAGAATCAGCCTGATCAAGGAAGTTGAGATATAAACAATACATTCTGAGTTTGACAGAGTTTGACAAGGACTATAATTGCTAGTGTAGGAGTTCTGTGAAACCAAAGTTCTAAATCTCCAAGTCTCTAAATCTGTACCCTCAGAAATAGGCCTTAAACATGCATAGAATACCCTAGAAAAAAGTTATAGGGATCAGCCACTAGCCTTCTGCTCAAGAGTCACTTAAAATAATTGAAGTCACATCAGTTGAATAATAATTGCTCCTTGTGTCTCTTGAGTAGGATAGTAATGACCTCCACTACTTGTGCCTCCATGCGTGCAAGTGCACATTCCATTTTCTGATGTTGATTCTTTTACTTTGAACAATAACGTATGAACTTAATCTGCAGCTTTTGCTAGTGACCGAAGAAGGCACAATTGGGAATCTGCATCCAAAGAGTATGTTGATACACACAATGCATCAGGATCACAGGAGGCTCCTCAGACTGCTACTCTCAAGTCAGATGACAACATCCAGTTCAAGGGGAAGAACATATTCGCAGTGCCAAGAAATGTTAGGACACTTGGCTTGTCTGCAAACAAGTCGAAAACAGTGGAAGAAGGACATGAGAAACCAAAGTCAAATGATGAGTTCAGAAAAATGTTCATTAAAGAATGAGGTATGACCCTCTACAGACCCTTGCTAAAAGCTATTGGTCACGAGGAAGTTGTCTCTTCAAATGTTTTTGGCATACACTGGCAAGAATTTAGTACTTGTTTTAGGATGAAGTAACTGTACTAACTAGCCACTTGAGGAAACAAATCTTCCAAGTTTGCTAAACTGGTCATTCTGGTATATAGCATCGACTAGCTGGGAATATGCATGTTGGGTGCAATTGATTTGATATATATCAGATAATGATCATGGTTTTTGTTTTGGGATTGGTGTTAGAGCTGTTTCATGTTTGCTGTTCGTACTGGTTAAAATGTATCAATTGATTAGAGTAGAGGCTCTAGGAATACTATCATCAAAATTGTCTGGCCAAGCTGAAGCATAAGCGAAGGCCTCCTATGTAGACCTGTCTTTTGAAGAAAGCAGAACTGCAAAAAGTACGCTAGTTTTTCATGACCAAACATGGTGCTCTCCTATATATATCATTATCTTGGAAGTTCATGTAATCTTCGCTGATGTAAATCCTGCAGAACAATTGCGGGGCACAAGAGAGCACTGCTTTATGCTAAAACAGGCATGGGGTGATGATCTTGCTTTTAGCCAATGATTTGGATGAGATCATCTTCTTAGGTTCATCCATTGTGATTTTAGTGTATTTTCAAGTAGCAACCCTACCCGCCACGTTGCCCTAATTCTGCCATCCCCAGTGACCGTATTTTCAGTTAAACTCGAGCTGGGTCGGGTATGATTTTGTTTCCTGTATTATCAAACAGGCAACAAAGCTATTCATTCAATAGAGACAGCTTCATCACGGGCTCAAAATTCACGTGTAATCTCATGGATAATTTAGCCCCGGAACAGGCTAGCCATGAGTGGCAATGGAAAGGGCAACTTCCTATGGATAAGAGACCAGAAGTTATTCTTAAATTATTGCTGTGACTGCTTCCCTTTTTTTTATTTTTTGTTTCCGTTACGGAGAAAGCATCTGTTTATGTAATTTCGTTAAATAAAAGTCACCTGGGTTATGGTTGAAGTTATAAAACCAGGTCTGACATGGCAAGGGTGCCTGGGTTTGGGTCGGGTTTTATTTGAAAACGGAACCGGGTTGTAAGATTATGGTAATGGTTATATGGAAGAAAAAACAGTTGTTTCTATAAATTTCATAGAAGCACACAACCTTCCAATTGACCCGTGCCATGCTGAATCAAATCTGAACTGAATGAGGTGTAAGGTCGTGCCATGCTGAATCAAATCTGAACTGAAAAAGGTAAAAAGGAACAGAAACCATTTCTCAGAAAGAGAAGTATCTGTACAAGCTGTTCATGCCCAAATAGGCGAAACCAAAATATGTAATGAGATGGACATATATTCCTCTGCTCTACACTCTCTATAATTGTTGTACAGTCCCCGTTATTGGTCATGGCTTCAGCAAACGCAGACTGCTGGTGACAACTTTTCATTTTCAATGCCAAAACAAACACCAACGCAAAGCCTTTGTAGGTGCAGAGTGTGGCGGTGGATCATGACCGCATAATATTGGGATCCCAGATGGTGTCAGAATCTCTTACCTACAGCAGCTAACCCTCATAACTGCTCTGAGAAAAACAGTGCTGAAAAGCCATTACCCATAAACATGCATGGACTTCTCAATTTGCCTCCTGATCCTGATATGGTGGTATGCAACTGTACTCCTACGGCACTACCAGAACCCAAAAATTCGCTCAATGGGTTCTTGCTTCAACCTTGCCTTTCCACGCAGAAACTTGATTACTCAATACCACAACCTACCAGCTGCTGCTGCTCCTGCTGTAATGGCTGTCCTTATTTGCTTTTGTTGTTGTTGTTGCCGCAGAAAGACAAGAATGTCAACAATTAATGGAGACATACTGCATGAGTGATCAAAATGCAAATATATTTTGGTGATCATAGCTAGCCCGCTCGTTGGCTTAAAATCCCAAATGTTACATGTAGTTTTCTAATTTGCATTAATATGAAGGTTTAGATTGCAAATTACATAACTAATGTTCAAGTTGCTTATTATAAAGTTATAAATAAAATAAATATCGACCAACAATCATCTACTATTTCATTTTGATATATATAGTTAGTGCATTATATATAAATATATATATTTTTTTATTTTCGGAATATTCGAATCTCATCTAGGCAAAATTAAAACTCTTTGTATTATTGTTATATTATTCTTTGATAATTAGTTTTCATACACTAAAACTAATTAATTATATCTATTTCTAATTGTATTTTAGAGAGAAATATCACATATTCCCATAACTCTCTCTTAATTAGATTAATATAAAAGATAATTATATTAAAAAAATAATATGTTGATAATCAGGTTTTAATCACGTTGATAAGTTTCCAAACTTATCATGTTAATAAGCTTTAAAATTTTATCTGGTATAAAGTTTGAGTCATGAATTATTTAAAAAGATTAATTTTTATATTAAATAAAAAATAATTAAAAAATTAAAAACCAGGTTGTAACTGTGTTAACGAGTTTCTTTCCTTTTACCTAGAAGTCATGTATTAAACACAAAGGATGGAAGATTGAATTGCACAAGGAGGGAGACCCAAAAGCTTTTATAAGCTTCTTCCTCCCTCTCTCTCTCTCCCTCTGTCTGTCCCTCTCTCTCTTCTTTGGGATCATGAGGCCTTAAGCATGCGTTCTCTCTTTTTACAGAGACAAGGGAGTCTTTATGGGATCACGTAAATGGACTGCCCTTCCAATTCATCTCTCTCTCTCTCTCTCTCTCTCTCTCTCAGAGTACTATTCTTTTAATCATTATTGCTCTTGTCTCTGTTTTTTTTTAATTGGATTTTTTTAATTATTCCATTTTATTTCATCCAAAAGTCAAAGTTTTACGAATGCTAGATTTTTTATTATATTTTTAAATACATTTTAAGCTTACAATTCAAGAATGCATAAAAGGAAAACAATAAAATACTAAAGTCAACAATAACTAATAAATTATTTATTTTTTTAATAAAAAATACTTGAGTTTTTATTTTTATTTCTTTTGAAAGGATCAATAATGATTGGACAGAGAAAGCAATATATATTTTAAAAAGAAATGGGAGGGAAAATCAAAGGGCTGACTGCCCTAAAGAGGTAATGCTTTAACCTTTATCTATTTCTCTTTACACGTGGCCATCGATTGGAAGGGGGTGTAAACCCAAAGAGAGAATAAATATAATGGAAGAGAGTAGTGGAAAGAATTAATGTCATTTATGAAGGAAATGAGAGGGAATGGTAAGGTTTTTTTTATAAAAATATTTTTTTATTTGAAAGTGTATTAAAATAATTTTTAAATTTTCAATATTAACACATTAAAATTATTAAAAAACATTAATTTAATTTTTTTTAATAAAACACACATTTAAATTGCATATAAAAACAAAAGAACAAATAAGTAAAAACTAATGTCATTTATAACCTGTTGGATTTGAAGAACTAATGTATTTTATAAGTAAAAAAATAATCATAGCATTTTGTTTTTAGGGTTTTTGAGCAGCATATACATACACACACACACTGTGTGGTTTTTGAGCAGCATATACATACACACACAGTGTGTATGTATCATGAATGCCCATATTCTAATTTTTAACCTTAAGGAACTCTTGATATACATTTTGCATCCAATAATGCTATTTCAAGAGAACAAATAACAAGAATATAGAAAAAAAAATTTAGAAGATATTCAATATTAGATTGACATAATTCATCAATATATAACTACCATCCATATTGATCATGTGATTTGGATTGCTCAAAATATTTTTTTAATTTATATTTTTATTATTATTGCCGTAATCTAATTTTAACTTTCTTTTTTTCTAGAATATTTTTCAAAAGTCTAAAAATGATGATAAACAATAAAAAAAAATCTAAAAAATATGTTTTCAGTCATGCATGCCTATTTTATAATTTTAAATGTGTTTTAAAATCAATATATATATATATATATATGGATGGATAATTAATAGCAGCTAGCCAATCTTATGATCATCTGAAAAAATGGCATATCTATCTATCTATGATCCAAACTTCAAATTCGAGCACTTCTTAGATGAGTTTGTGAATATATAGAAACCATGGAAAAATCCCGAGAGAGGGATAATCCATCTCATGCCCAAACGCCAAGAAAAGCAACCTAGAAAAAGCTTCAACCATTCACATGAGACCAACATGGTTAAAGACCCTCGAGATCGATCGAGAAACATCTGCATGGATTTTACAGGCTTCATTCTTTATGTTAGAACAAGCCCAAAAGAAATTAAAGAAGAGAAGACGAGGAATATTCATACAATAAAATAAAGTCATAGGGAGCCAATGAAAATAAACAATACAAGGAATATACTAAACTATAATAAAGGTAATCGATCCAAGGCAAAATGCTTTTGTCCTAGCTAGCTAACTTCTTTATTTATTTATTTTTATATTCCAACCAAAAATTACAAGGTGGTTGTAGGCAAATTTAGTAGACAAATTTCTTATTTGGGTTGGGTGTAAAGAAAAACAATATAAAATTGACTTGAATTAGCTCGGCTAATATCTAGTTTGAATTAAAGTTATTTTAAAAATTTTAAATAAAAATACTATTAAAATTTAATTAATCAAATTAACTTTTTTTAATACTTAACATGATTTTTATATTGGATTATGAATCAAGTGGGAATTATTAATTAACTTGATTGCTGGAACATAAGAAGAAGTGGATGCTTATGGATTGTGTAAAAGTAAAAGCATATGATCTTTTTTCTTTCTTGTTGTTTTCCTTGCTTTGAATCTCATGCCACACCTTGGAGAATGTTGTGTTGTTATGCCCTAAATTAATATGTGGCCTTTTAAGCCTAAGTCAAGACAAAATCAAAAAAGTTGTGGGAATATTCCCAACGGCTAGTCTTTGCCCTTTACCCTTTGTTCTTTAAAAAGAAATTAAAAGAATAAAACAAAGAAATTTGTAGATTCTGCTGTATATATTATGATGCGAGGGTCCAGAAAACAGAAGGCAATATTTCCTGCCTGCCCTATGCCTAAATTAAAATATTACCAATGTGAAAATAGACACACGCTCCTCCCC
>NW_011499876.1:1256839-1282736 GCF_000495115.2 Populus euphratica | reverse complement strand
AAAATAAAATTTTCAACTATGGAAAATTAGCCACCCCCCCCCCCCCAAAAAAAAAAAAAAACTATATATAGGCATCATGATCTCCAAAAAATAGTTAGCTTAATTAGTCCCAAAGTTTTTTTGGGATAAATAGAATAGTCGATTTAAACCTTAATTTAAAAATGAACACATAATTAAATATTATCAAGCAATAATCACATATATTGTTCTAGAGAAGAATTTCCTACCATGTACGTAAGAACATTTTTGAGTCATTGTACAATATTTATAAGGATACTTAATTATAAATTGTATTTTTTCCTTGAAATACTATGGATATATAGTGATCAGATTTCATCCTTGACACAAAAAACACAAAAACACGTACTAATAAAATTCTACATGGATATAACTATTTTAGCCCTTTTTAATTATTTGGGGATGAAATAGATCACAAACAAGTTTTATTAGGGGCGAATTTCATCCCCAAAAATCATCAAGGATGAATTTCCTCTTTGGTCTATATTGGATCTCGAGGGTTTTTTTTTTTTTTGTGCAGTCAACGTTTAAAATTACAAATTGAATGGGACCGGGTATTTATTATGGTCCCTCGTGTTTTTTTTTTTTTTTGGATGCATTTCACCACCATACATAGCTCTTAAATGTTTAGGTTTCATTGCATCTACACCCCTACGTGCTGCGTAATTTGGACCACAAGGACACCCTACTTAGCCTATACTCTCTTGTTTCTATTATGTTGTTTCGAGCCACACAAGTCTGTTTAAATATGGAGTCAATTTGGAAAAACAAAATCTATCATGTTGTTTCGAGCCACACAAGTCTGTTTAAATATGGACTCAATTTGGAAAAACAAAATTGAGACCTATATATATATATATATAACGAGAAAATTTGGGTAAAATTATATATTTCTTTTAATGATAATATTGTATATATTATAATGTTGTTTGTTTTTTTTTTCTTCACAGGTTTTTATGCACGAATGAAAAGATTAGTTTCTTACCCTTTTTTTTTTTACATAATACTCACCTTAATTACTTTTAAAAAAAATAAGTTTTTTTCCTATACAAAGTACCGTCTTAAAACCCATCTTTCTAATTTATTATGAATTCATAACTTGAATTTAAAAATGTTTTTTACCCGTATTTAGTCCTTGTATACTTCTTTTTTCTTATTGAAATCTCTTACTCTTTTGAATCTGTAAGGATTTCTTTATCGTTGTTAATTAGTTCACACCAATACTAATTATAGTTTTGTTTTCTTATTTTTTAAATTATATAATTACAGAAATAAGAAAAATAAAAAACAAGAAAATTAATTTATTTTAGTTAGCTAGGTTTATTTAGTTATTTTTCTTAATTAATTTTTTTAATCATTTGATTTTTATCTCAATAGAAAAGGAAAATAAAAATGAAAGAGTTAATGTAGTTCTCACAAAAGAACTAGAGCAAGCATTCAATTTGATACTTTAATTTTCACTAGTTTTTTTTTTGGCATTAAATTATTATTCCTCGTTTTGTGATTCTTTAGCTTTTTTTATATGAAGTTATTTCAGGTTCAGGTTAGGATTTTTTTGTTTGATATTTTAAAAAAAATTATTTTTTTCAATTTCATCTTTTGACATTAAATTATTGAATCTTGAGTTTTATGATTTTTTTTCTGTAAAGTTATCTCAATCTCATATCTCGAGTTGTATGTTAATTAAATTATTTTGGATTAATTCAAGTTATCATGGCATGAATATGCTTTTCTTCTTGCTTTTGTTTTCTTTTAAGAAAAAGAGCTTACATTTAAGATGGGTGTGGGGGTTAAAGAAAAAAAAGAGAGAAAATGCATGGCAATGCAAGTGGAGATTCGTGTATAAAATGTTTAAAAAGAAAATGATACAGGTTAATCATTTAAACAACATGAGTGCAAAATGAGGTAGAATGATAGCTTGGCAGCTTCGAATCTTAACAGTGTAAGAAAAGAAATTGCTTTCTACATATGCCTTGAACATTTCAAGCTCAAGCTAGCTAAAAACATCTTCAAGACATGTTCTTCTTTTTGGGAGAATGAAAACGATCGTCAACAATTCACACATATGTTTCAGAACATGAGAGAGAGAGAGAGAGAGAGTGTGGAGACATGAGTGTGAAGCTAGCAAGAATTAATGATGCCTATTGTTATGTGGTGGTCAATCTTGCAATATTTCACATTCCTGAATCTAGAACAAAGAGACAATATAGATTGTTTGTTCATAATGTTATTAAATTCAGTCTTGTTTACTATTCAATTTAAAATATGGATTATAGATTGAATAAATTAATTCGAGTCCATCTAAAATAATATCTTTTAATATTTTTTTTAAAAAATAAAACAATATATTTTTTTAAAATAAATTGAGTTTCGACATGATCAATTAAATTATAAATTAATTCATTGTATTGACCAAATCAAACTAAATTAATTTTGGTTTGATTTTTTTTTAAAACTAAATCTAGATTAATAACCGGTCTAATAATTATCGAGTTGATATGTAAAGCTAAAAGGATTATGGAGGAGTTGTCAAATAAAGGATAAAAAGGTTTCATAGATAAGCAACTCCTTTTATCAATCAAAACATAGGATCACAACTAAGTCTTGTTGTTATCTCATACATAAAATAACCCTAAATGGAAAATAATAATGGCTAGTCGTGTTGTCTTGTTGGGTAGCATGCCCTAAGCTAGCCAAAGCAAACCCAGAAAATGAGATTTACATAATTTCATTTGAAAATGGAGAATGAGTGGCATCTTTAAGGAAAGCTTTGTTTCCTAAGACAGGGCACCAATAAAATTAGAAAGGGAAAAAAGAAGAAGGTGGTATCTAAAAGTAATATGTAAGGGGATATCTTTTTGATTAATTTTAGGGTAACCCTACGCTAGCTAGCTAGTCGACCATAGTAATAAATTTCCTTTCATTAATTAACTAATAAATATCTAAGAGAAGGCAGCACTCTTCAATTAAAATATTAACAAATCCTCTTTACAATATGACTGTGTAAAAATAATTAATAAATAATAAATTTGTATTTAAAATTGTATGGATGCTTGTTCTGCCTTTTCCCAGCTAAGCAACGAATTGCTTTAGTCGCACATTGTGAGAAAAACAGCCCTACATTCGAATTATTCCTGTCCTCGTTTTCTTGCAAGGCAAGGGAAATATTGTGCATGGCAATAAATCATCAAGCTTTATTTTCACATGAGAATGTAATTAGATAAATTAACCCAAAATTCGACGACAAGAGAGTGTTTTCAAGCCAATTCACGCATCGAACTAACAAAATAATTTTTAAAAAATAATTTTAAATACACATTATTCATATTGATATAATTATAGATTTATAAGGATTTTCATATATATATATATATATATATATATGAAAATTAATTTATGCTAATGCCTATCGAATGGTTATATATATCAACATGAAGGAAGTCATTTATACAATCAATGCTCCCATCGATGAGACTGCGACTTGGTTTGAAGCAGGCAAATCATCATACATTCTTGGACCCATCTTATTATTAACTGACCCCATATATATATATATATATACAAGCACTCATAAAATATCAAAGGTTAGTAGGTAGGTGAAGAAAGATAGATAGTATGGAGAGCATTTAATTAAATAATAATTTTCTTGCGGCATATATATATATATATATATATATATATGTACTAATTTAATATACTTAATCAAATTAACCATTCAACAAGATTATATCTATTGAAAATAAAGTAGGAGAAAGAAAGAAAGAAAGAGCAAATAGGGTTAGATAGAGCACATCGACATTCTAAAGGTTTTGTTGGATAAGATATGAAAGGTATATTCATATGGAAAAGCTATGTCTTTGCTCACATTTAATTAATTATTAATCAACAATTGACAATGATTAGTACCTTTTCTTATTAAATAAAATAAGATAACAAGATTCTGACTGATGGATTTGATGTTGTGAAGCAGCTAATTAATTAATGTTATATCATTGCTTTTTTATTTTTACTTTTTACGATCTGGAATTAGTTTTCGTGTGATCTTGTTGGAAAAGACAATATAATTTATTTATTTATCTACAATAAGTTAATGACAGGAAATTGGCATGAGATTTATAAGGGATTCATTGATTGATTTGTAATTAAAATTAATTACACCAAAAATTAAAACATTTTTGCATCCGGCACTGGACAATTTCTGTGCTTGATTTTAATCTTTTTTCCAAGTAAAACTCGTCGTGATTCATGAAGATAAATTAAGAAACGGCTTGCAAAAACATATTTAATTTGATGTTCTTCCTGTCAAGTAGAAATAATAATATTTAGAATAGTAGATAAAATGGTCCACGCCCATCATAAGATCCCTGGCCCCAAAAACATAAGTATATATTACCTTAGAATAAAAAGAAAAAAAAGATGATACCCACGATTCGATCTGCATGATTGAGCCAGCTAAAAAAAGCTTGGCCAAATCTTCAAGCTTTTTGACATTATTACATATATAGGGCAAGTTCTAAGCCACGGTTTTTTTTTTTTTTTGAGTTTATATATATAAAGAGAGAGGATATATAGATCCTTAAATTGTTTTTTTTTTTTAAATATCCTTATTAGCTCTTATATCATGGCACCGATTGTGTTGGGATAATATTTGAAGATATCCCTATTAACTAGATGGATGGAGACAAAAAGAAAATCTTAGAATAGATATAATTTTTTTAATTTTTTTTTTTATCTTTTCAAAATATTCCCTCTATCATCTTTATTATCATCATGTATCTTTTGTTTTGACACAGTATACGGTCGATTAGAATTACACACGTTGCGAACATATCTAGAAATTACTAATGGAGAGGGTCTGAAAGCATTACCAGAGAATTTGGGCTGGCAGTGATGGAGATTGATGGATATGCGTGTTCCTCCCTCTCAAAGTGAGAAATTTTGGCTCTGAACATCTTGAAAACTGTGATCAAGTTTCTGTCGTCACCACCATTTATTCTTGTGGACCCTTTGCCATAATTAACCATCCTCTCCCCTCCCTCCCAGTTTCAGTGCATGATTTGCAAGGATTAATTGATTTTTGAACTGTTGTAACGTTGTTTTTTTGAAAAAAATAAATTATTTTTTTCCTTTAAAAATTATTTTTAATATAAATATATTTAAATAATATGAAAACATTAAAAAAATTTAACTTAAAAAAAAAACAAAAATAATTATATTTTTTAAATTATTATTAAAACATAAAAACAAACAAAATAAATATTTTATTTTATTTATAAAACTCGGT
Organism: Populus euphratica; assembly: GCF_000495115.2. Lineage (NCBI taxonomy): Eukaryota > Viridiplantae > Streptophyta > Magnoliopsida > Malpighiales > Salicaceae > Populus > Populus euphratica. The sequence continues at coordinate 1,277,434 of NW_011499876.1, read as the reverse complement.
ATAATTTAACATATCAACATGATATCTTTTAATTTTACTAATATCTTAGTAATATAATATTATTTTTTAAATAATTATAATTTAAATGGACTTGTATGGAATATTAATTATATGCTAAGTGAGATATTTTGATAATGAAAAAGTAACTCTTTATTTGTAAAACAATAATTCATATACTAGGAAAATGATAGAAGAATAAAAAAAAAGTTGAAAAAAGATAAAGTAATAGTAATAGTGGTCATGAGGAATTACTAGAAGAAGGGACAACAAAGATGAGAACAAAAAAACTAAAGAAGGATAAAGTCTCTAAATGTGGTGTGGATTGTAGAATAAAGGCAGGGATAATGAAGAATAAAGTGATTTGGATAATCACATTTAATAAAGGTGGGGCTAAATTTTATTTTATTTTTTTCTCTCTCTCGAGTGTAAAATGTGGAAAGGGAAGCAATATTACATTAAAATTACTAGAATTATATAGTAAAGTATTTTTTTTCTCTTTTTTTTCTTAAGCCCAAAGTTCCATTCAATCGTGACCTCTAAACCTAGCTAGCTTTGCATCTTGCTTTTGACAATTCCTTGTGGGGAGCAATTTACCATTCGAAATAGAAACATAAAATTAAGGTATATAATAAGCTTGATTTACTTCCATTTTCGTTGTAGCTCTGGGAAATTAATCCACCGGATTGTGTTTAGTTAGTATTTTAATAGGGTAAATAGAAAAGATATAAACATATTTAGTTAAAAAATACAAAGATAAAAACATAAAATAAATATATTTTTATAGTAGTTTTAATGTGAGTTTCTGTAAATTTTAAAAACAAGTAAATATTCCCTCAAAATAGTGAATCAGAAATTACATGTAAATATTATCCAAGGTGATCTCACAATTTAAATACCTAGCTATTAAATTAAACATAGAGCTTGATTATTTTTTTTTCTTTAAAATATATGTTAAAGGGTCTCTTTTTTGAATTTTTACAATAATCTAGCTTGGGAAGCAAGATTGTTAATAGATTTGATTTGAAAAATAATTTAGTTACTAGATTATCAGGTTAATTTATGAGTTATTAAGTTAATTTAAGCTAATTATTTTTATTTAAAATGATGTTATTTTAATTTTTTTTTAAAAATCTTTAGAGTTAACTCTAAAGGAATTGAATAAGTTTACTCGATCAATAATAGGAATATCATGAATCAACTTGATTATCAGTTTAACTTAAAACCTAGGCAAGTTAAGTTTTAGATGACAAGTTTTCTAAATCAACCTACTAATCAAGCCGAGTTTAACAACTCACTAGCTATTACTCTACTTCTTTGAACGGTATGTTGTGTTTTTTTCTTCTCTATTTTCAAGTTAACAACATTGCTTGCAGAGAGAAATGATTGGTGTAATTGATGACATGGTCTGGAATGTAAACCATTCACATGGATTGCATGACACTGTATATAGTTCAAATTTAATGGGAGAGTTGCTGCATTAAGGTACTATAGCTAGTGAGATTATAAATTAATATGAGCTAGCATCATTTTTGAATCACAGATCGACTTGGTCAGACCAGGCCCTCTTCGACGGCTCATCATCATCAAATTAACCTATCAAGATATGGCAGGCGGGGTTTTCTTGCTAGCAAGGCATATAACCATGGCTCCAAGCAGAATTGATGGGATTAGCCTCTTTAACTTATTAATTTTGAGTTCTAGAGGGATGGAGAGGGAGAGAGAGATTTAGGGTCCAATTTCTTTTCTAAGAACATTTCTTTTCATAATTCTTTTTGTGGTTCTCTCTCATTTGTCCTCTCCACTCTCTGACACACTGCTCTCTACATGGCGTAAACCCTTGATGCCTGATAGTGCAAGCAAAGCAAAGGAAGCACCCCCACCTTCTTCTTCTTCTTTTTTAATGCCCTTCACTAAAACACACTGTCTTCCTCTTTTTCAGTAAAAAAATCTGCTTTTCTCTCTCTCCCCTCTCTTCTTTTTGGCCCTCAACACTTCTATAAGCTCCTTGTTTAGTGCTTGCTTCCCCAGTAAAACCCACCTCCTCTCAAACTCTCTCCCATCTCTCTTCTCTCTTCTATCTTCTCCTTCACCACCCATTTGTTACACTCCTTTTTCTCTTCAAATCCTCCCCCCTCTTAGCCAGAACCTTCTTGTTTTCTCTTACAACCATTGCGGAAAGTGTTTAAGCTCGGTGTCATCAAATTAGACGAGTTCATTCTTGACGCTATATATCTTGTCTTCCTATTCTTTAAGCCACTTCTTTCTTTCTTTCTTTCTTTCCGTTTCTAGAGCTAGGTTCCCAACTAGCTAGCTCCCATGCCCCATCGTTTTCTTACTTGTATTTTATATATATAGGGTCTAGTGTTTGAGGGTTGTCTCTCCCCTCCCCTCCCCCCCGACCTCTCTCACTCTCTTTCAAGAAATGGAAATGTGTGGAGAGACAAAGTGGTTCTTTTGATCATACATATTGGTATTGACAGCTCCTGAGTCTACACCGCTAGTGAGTCTCCTGCTCCCTTCCTTTTCTTCTAAGTTGACCGTCGAAGTAAGAATTAAGATGGGCGTTCATGAAGGTCTAGGTAGTTGCTGAACCTTTTTTTTTGCTTTAATTGAGCTTTTTTTTATCAAAAGACTGACCACCCTTGTCTGTCTTCATCATATAGCAACCCTCTCTTTCTTTCTGCTACGCGATCACCTTAAGCTAGCAAAGTCCAAAGCTCCTGTGATTCCTAAGATTAGGTCTTTTGTTTTTGCTTTTGTCTCCTTTTAGTTTTCGAGGGGGTAGAAGAGTTTCTAAGATCGATAAATATGGTGTCAAGTGTTCAAAGCTAGGTTCTATAGTCTCCAAGTGTGTTGTGTTGCATCAAGAAAAGTAGACCATTGCCATTATTAAAAAGGAAAAGGCCTGGGATTTTAAGAAAACAGCCCACTTTTTTAATTCTAATCATTAAGCCTCTTAATTGTGCTTCCTGTCTGGTTCTTTCTCTTTTGGTCTCCAAACAAACAAACAAGAAACAAGTAAAATATTTGTCCAAAAAGTGGAGAGGAAGGAAATGGAACTTTCAAGTCATGAGGGGGGGATCCCCATCCCACTGAACAGTACATTTGGAGGGAGTCATGGGCATGGACATGGCCACTTGATCCATCATGATCATCCTGCAGTGCCCCACAACCACAACAATATCATCCCTTCCCCGGCACCACAAATCCCCAGCTCCAACAATGGCCCTTCCATAACAACAGCAAGTATAGACGACAATCATGTGCCTTACAAGAAAATGGTTAGGTACAGGGAATGCCTCAAGAACCATGCAGCTTCCATGGGAGGGAATGCCACTGATGGGTGTGGTGAGTTCATGCCCAGTGGTGAAGAGGGTAGCATAGGAGCTCTCACTTGCTCAGCCTGCAATTGTCACAGAAACTTCCACAGGAAAGAAATTGAAGGTGAACACACCTCATGTGCCGGGGATCATTGCTACCATAACAGCCCACATTTCAACAGGCTTGGAAGGAAAGTTGTTTTAGGTCACCACAAGAGCATTCTAGGCCCTGAGGCCTTAGGCTACCCTACAGCCACTGGTACTCTTATACCCTCGAGAGCATCAGCACCCCACCACCAGATGATAATGTCCTACAACATGGGGTCTCTTCCTTCAGAATCTGATGAGCAGGAAGATGGAGGTGGGGTACTGATGGCCAGGCCTGCACAGCTGATGAAGAAAAGGTTTAGGACAAAGTTCTCACAGGAACAGAAGGAGAAAATGCTCAACTTTGCAGAGAAAGTTGGGTGGAAGCTACAAAAGCAAGAAGAAACAGTAGTGCAGCAGTTCTGCCAGGAGATTGGTGTCAAGAGAAGAGTACTCAAGGTTTGGATGCACAACAACAAGCACAGTCTTGCTAAAAAGAACCCTTCCACCACCACCACAACCACTTCAAACAGTTAAGAAGATTAGCCCAGCACATTATCATCTCTCTATCTCTCTCTTAAGTAGCCAGATTTGGTTTAACCCTACTTGTCAGTGAGAAGTAATTCCTCTACTACTACTTTTTTACACTATCTTTTTCCCCTTTTTTTTTTCTTTTTTTCTTTCGGACCTGTTTCTAGTATTTAGGAAAATTGGGGTTTAATTAATCATTGGAGATTTCAGTCTTCGGGTGGTGTTTTTGTCCATTAATCCATTTTTAGTACATGGAAGTGGGTTGATTGATTATATATGCAATGCTTGAGTTTAAATTAGTACTCATCATCTATTTAATGATATATTCATCATAATTAATTAATCCATTATATACTCCATAATTTAATTATGGTACTATTATACTAGAACCATAACATAATTATGCATCAATTAATTTGCATCCATATCTTATAATATATCGTGCGTGCGTGCGTATACCAATTAATTACTTAGCATGTTGAGCGTATCGTCCATATATATTGCACATAATCAGGTGTTAAGATTTATTCAAGATTTTTGTAACTATATATCTGTTAACTTAAGATTGGTCAAACGGGTATCTCAGTTGGTATACAGGTTATAATATATAGTTTCTCATTTAATTAAATATAACCCTAAAGGAGAGTAAATGGCCATTTTCAATCTCAAATATCACTGCCAGCCAGTCAGAGAATGAAGATCTAGAGAGAACAAACTTGGGGTTGGATTAGTGATTTTTTTGTACAATTATTAATCTCGGGTTTACTCGATAAGTTAATGTTAAAAATCTAAATAAATTTTTAATTGAATAATATAATAAAATCTAGTTGATTTAACCGAGTTTTTAATGATTTAATTTAAATTCAGCTAGGTAAATACATAAAAATAAAAACCTATATATATATATATATATATGTTTGAATGATTTAAGGAATCCAATCTCTTTCCTAATCGATTCTTGTGTCGGGCGGCATGACAACTATAACCCTAAATCAATTCATGTAATTGGAGGAGGACTTTAGTGTGGCATGCATGTTTCAATAAGTAGATATCGATGGTTAAAAGAGCAGCTGCCTACTCCACCAGCATTAATTTCTGCATGGCTTCACATGCATCCCTTTGTGTCATTAATTCTGTCTTGTTTTTTCGACTTGACTTGTGTCCCTAATTGAAACACATAATTCAAACCAAAGCCATCCACAGCATATATTTCGCGTGGTGTGGTGTTTTCAAGTGTGTTAGTTGTTGAATTTTAAAGTGGTTTTTAAAATAATATTTTAAAAAAAAAAGTTAATTTTAAAATAATCATATCAAAACAATATAAAAACACTAAAAATGAATTAATTTCAAATAAATTTTTTTAAAAATCACATAATATAGTTTCAAATGCATAAACAAATAAACTTCAGAAAAAAAATGTATTAGTTTCGGAATAAAAATGATGATTTTTTGTTAATTTTTTGGTAGCAATCCACCTTTAAACATTAATGTAATTATGAAAATTTTGTCATCAAGGAGACATCTAGGTGGTTAAACCTTGAGATTTTTCATTTGAAGTTTTATGTCAAGTAACCCAACTTAAGATTGTTTTGACAAAGGCTCGGGTAATAAATCAAATAAGTTAACTCAGATCGTTCCAAGTTTATCTAATTCTTTTCTTAAAAAAAATTAAGAACATCATTTTGATAAAAAAAAAATTAATTGAATTTGACCGATTAATTTAATCATAGATTGACTAGAATGAACTCCAAGTTGCTTTTTTAAGACTCAGCTTAGGCCAAGAGAAAAGTTAATTATGTTTCGAGTTGACCTACTAGACCTAACCGAATTTAATATTAGTGGTTCAAATGCATCTCTCTCGGTTTTTTACAAAAATAATAAAATTCTATAACATTAGTGTAGGAATATAAAATAAAAAAGCCAGCAACTTTACATTCTTTTCAATTGGCATCCCAAAATGCAGATTAATTATACAGTGGAAATAACAACACAGAATGCAGATTAATTATACAGTGGAAATAACATGGATTCACCTATATATATATATATATATCTTCTGAAATGATATTGTGCATAAATGATAGTGTGTAAGGTAGTGTTTGGTTACTATTTAGAAACAAAAAATAAAGACAATAAAAATATAAACTTATTTGGTTGAAGATCATAAAATAAAAATAAAGAAAATTTTGAGTTAATTTTGATGGCAGAAGGCTAAAAATAATATATATTATTATATCTTATATATTATTACCAAACATAATTTCATCTTCATTTCTAGCTTGTTCTATTTTATTTTTCTTGTCTTTATTTTTTTCTGATTCAATTTAAAAAATAAACCTTGAGGAAGCCGAGCTTGACAGCCATGTGGATAACAATTGAAAATGAGAATGAAACCAAAAAAAAAACGAAGTCTCCCTCGTTAAAGAGTCCACATGATCTTCTGGGCCAGTATTTAATATTATTGAGGAAATATTTTATGAGATGACATCCCCGTTGACCTTTCTAATAAAAACTTGTGTGAAACTCTGGTGAAAAGTGCTGGGACGTATGGCCAATCTACCACCCATACATTGCTAGCTGTTTGAATGGATTATTTTCACAAGAATTGGGTCCACAAATCAAGATTCCTGGAAGAGAAATATAAAAACAACGGCAACTTCTTGAAGAATAATATATAAATTTTTAAAACAACATGGCTTGTTTGCCACTGAGATATATTTCCCTCGACAATCCAATCAATCAGGGAAGCATACTTCATGTATGTGAGAATATGTGCGCGTTTGTGTATACTGTAAATGCATAAGCATGCAGTTTTCACTTTACACTTGGTTAAAATTAAGACGCCAGCGAAAACAAAATAAATCTGCTATCCAAGTACCGAAAAAAACAATGTCTAGTCACTTCTACCCCCAGATAAAGCAAAAGCTAACCGGTCATACACAGGATGCCAAGAGATACATGCAGCAGACAGGCAGCAGATGTGATTGAAGTTGAACATGTTGCTGAAAAGCAGTTCTATCATGACCTTCACTGTTAAAGTGCTCGTGACTTGGAAGTTACTGTGTACAGAGAATGGTCGCAGAAATGAAAATAGCACATCATTCTTTAATCTCTTCTAACATTTGAGCAAACGTGAAAAGCTTTGATCTTAAAATGCATTTCAATGGGTTCTTACAGAACATTGAGGCAATGCAGACTGTCTACAAGAAGAAAAAAGACAAACAACAAAGAAAGAACCTAAATAAATAAAAAAGCCAAAATATACAAAGAGAAAACCCAAAACTTTTCTCGTATATGTATTACGATACAGCTTCATTCTATAACATGCAATGACTTGAATATACAACTCAAAGCCACGCCTTGGCATATCCAACTTCATCTCTAAGCAGCACTGTAAACTGCTTTGAGGGTGCTTAATGGAAAAAACTGACCAGCTTGATGTGCCCATGTTCACCATGGCCCTGCCATCTATTGTCAGCTCTTGGTCAGGTGCATGTTTTCCATGATCTGGCGGTTGACCTGTCCGCAGTATCGAATGTTGTCTGAGCACCTGGCTTTACAAAAATGGTAGTTTTGAGGGTGAATTATCCTGTTTAGCTATTTAACACGAGCCTAGCTCTGCCAGGATTAAGATGCGATTCTGACATTCTCCAACCCTAAGAAAAAAAGAAAAAAGAAATCACGCATGTCAACATGAGTATCATAACCATATCAGACATCAAGCATCAATGTCCAGAACACCCAATCACATTGTGGAATTTCATTTCATTCTTGGGTTCATTTGCAACAGAGCAGAGATGTTCAAAGATGGTGCTAGCTCGGGCTAAAAACCGAAATGCTTTCCAATAGCAACCCCTGGGCAATGTTGCACCAAAAGGCACTTTCAGGTGTTTTCAAACACCGAGTTTGAGTTAGTTAATATTAATATTTCTAGAAGCCTGATGTTGGATAGTTGGGCACTTGAACCACTGATTGTGCATCAATTTAAAAGGGGATGTCAACCGATCTCATCTCTTCTACTTCTTAAAAGAGCTGCAATTGTAAATGTGATCTAGTTGCCAAACATTCTTCTGTATACAAGTAGATGTCTAGTCTTCCTATTTGTTGGCACTTCAGATATTTCTCAAGAAAGGAAATCATCACAAAAGCCAACAATCTGTAAAGCAAGCAAGTGCAGTGCACGGCAGATCTAAGATCTTTCCCTTTCTACATTGAACAGTTGTTTGCTAGCAGATATAATGGTCATAAACAAGATCAATTGACTTCTACTTACTTGTTCTGCAGCTTTACTTTTGAAAGGAGCATACAAGGTTGAGACCATCTTGCACGACTCAGCAATATGAGACTCAAGATCAGCAGCTGTGAGGATAAAGTCTGAATGACCATATTCCTGCTGCTTGCTGGGTGAAGAGCAATTGTTGTTTGATGAATGTATGAAATGCATAAGCACATGGGCCTGTAATACAAATGATGTGTATAAATAGGCAAATTCTTTCTTCCTAATGTAACAAGTATACAATTCAAAGCAGTCAAATATCTCTCACGTGGAATGCTGCTTTTACTATGTCATCCGGCTTCGCTTGATCCTTGAGCAATGCATACACTTTATCCTTTGATGGATTATAAGTCACTATATATCTCTCTCTCTGTCATTGTTCAGTGACACACATTCAACAGATGTAAGAAATATAAATGGGCAATCAATGCAAAAGAAGTACTTGATCCATAGTGGTAAAGATAGATTAACCACACTCAAGTACGCTTCCTATCAGGTAGGGGCATTACCTCGAAGAGAGGCTCGATGGCAAGATATGCTCTTGGATCTTGAAATGCATCTTTAAACCTTGGTCCTGCCAAACAGTGGGAACAAACCTCATATCAAATCAGGCACAGATGATTCATGCATGTGTGATTGTATGCTTGCAAGAGAAACAATCCTAATTTTATAAGCATACCTAGAGAGATAGACCTATCATTCAACCACGGAAAATTGAATATATTTTCCTTCACATTCCCCTCGTGCAATGAGGGAACTTGCCCTGCAGATGAATATCAAACACAATGTGCGTGAGAAAAAACAAAATCCTGCTTGACCGAGGAACTCAACTTAATTTAGTAATATCATGCGCAGCCACCAGATTGAAGAAATAAATACAATAATCTTGTTTCATGCAGAGCACATATAACCTGTCTTAAGAAAAGACTCCACAGCCACACTGAATCTGGCCCCGTTCAAGGTGTGCAAAACTACAGATTTAACCTATAAAAAAGCACATGCTGGCAGTCAAGACAATTAACTCAACTTCCATTATCACATAAAAAGAAAATTAGAAGTGTGCCAATATAACACCAATGCTCTCTCTTCATAATCATACCTCTTGGTAGGAGCTGAAGACGTACCCACATGAAAGTAATGCAAATGTGGTAACCAGGGATGGATTTCTTTTTGAGATCATTATGCTCAGTCCAGTTCCCAGCTTCAAAAGGCACAAGTTCCCATAAATTAACATCCAAGTGAGACAAATACTTGCATGGTTCATTTGTTATACAAAGAAGATATTCTATATGAACTTCAAAGCATCCAAATTGCAATACCTATTCAATACTTTTAAGTAATTGCATTAAAGCAGTTGATAAAAACAATGTAATGCTGTCATACAAAAATCAATTTACAAATACTATTTAGGCAATCTTTATTATGTTAATAGAACTGATCCAATATTGTGGCGTTTTTTTCAAAGAATCGCAATTGGTTAAAAATTGATTTATAAATCAGAGTCTCTGCACTTCATAAATTGGAGTAGGATTTGAATACCATACCAAATCAGCCACGTTGCCAACACATTCTCCCTTGGCAGTGACATCCCCTATGTTTTCTCCTTTGGCAAAGGCTTTGTAAATTGGTGTACGAGTGGATGTTGATGTTACAGCAGCAACATTCTATAAGAAGTAATGAAGAATATGAAACTGTAGAACCAATTCAAACATGTATACATTTTGCAAACAAGTGACTATCAAACCTTTGCCACATTAGCAGCACAAGCCAAAGGAAGAAAAAGGTGCGGGACTGCTGCAGTTGCCAACTCCACCGCAGCACCCAATTCCATGAGAAGGTCTCCCGCAAATCGCAACTATAATGCATTGTTGAGTCAGCTACCACCCTGTAAGAACTGCCTGTGCAATTAACTGAAAATTGAGCAACTGTACCTGTTTTAGATCATAATCAAATTTCTTTCCTTGTCGTGCATAAAGCATTTTTCCAACACGACCGGCACCATCCTGCAAATATTAGATAACATGATGAATTTACACCCACAATTTATATGCTACCTTGGTATAAAAGGCTTGTTTGGTTTATGATCGCACGGATAGTGCAAAAATCCATTAAGCGAAAACCCAACTGATTTGTGTATAAGGCTTTTTTTCTGACACAGACACAAAAACACAACATGTTTGTATATTTTTGTAAATGGGGGATGGATGCATGCTTGCATGTGGGACTCCAGACTCCAGAACAATGGATGCATGCTTGCAATTTTCTTTTAGATGGTAGCAGCATGAAACTCTAGAAAGTAATTGAACCAGAAGCATAACTATTTATGCAGATGTGGGGCTTGATACACACCCCATTCTTGTACTTGATCAATTTGATTAGTTGAGTTCCTCAAACAAAAATTTTGTGCATAAGTCACACTATGTTTTATTCCTTTTACAATCAGGACATTCCATTTGAGACATCACGAGTAGGTGATGAATGACACAGTAAATGTATGAAACTGCCATTGTAACCAAGTTTGACCTGATATAGTACCTCACAAAAAACAATTACATAAGAAAACTAAAAAAATCAATTTTTTTAACTTGATCACAAATAAAAACATGATTTAATTAAAAAATAAAACCTAAATCTAATTAGAATGTAAAAAACAAAAAAAAAAACCTGCTTTTTTTTCTATAACTGGATTCTCTCTCTCTCTGCAATATCTACAATAACCTCAAATCACTGATCCTTCTCTTTGTGTCTCTCCTTAATCCATAGATTATCCTATCCCTTCCATGAAAAAAAAAAAGGAATCCCTAAATCATTACGAACACCTAATCAATTCAAGAAACACCACGTCCTTTCTTTAACTCTCCACCACCCCCTCAGCCGCTGCTGACTTGGCAGTCCCAATGTTGGCACCCTATGCATGATCTCTCTCTTGCCTCACCAAGTTTTCTAATCCTTCGCTAATCCCATCCGGTGTTGATGTTGATGTTGATGTTGATGTTGAGATTTAGCTTCTGGTTTCAGTGATTCTTTCAGTTTTTTTAGTCTCTGGATTTTGTTGTTTGATCAGGTGGGACCTATTTCAGCTTTATTAGGAAAATCAATCACATGGGCTTATAGTGATAGTATCAGTTGTGTAGATTTTGACACAGGAGAGGGGGCTTTAATCTTGTAGTTTCTAAATTCAATTTGAAGATAACTTCTACACTTTGACAGCTTGCTTAGGTTTTAATCTTACGGTGATAAGATTAGTAACATGAGCTTATAGTGATAATATTAGCTGTAACTTATCGTCCTTAATTTGTTTTTCTTTAATCCCATGCCCTATCAAGCACTATTACAATTACTGCATCTTGAAGAATGTAGTAGAGGATAGCCACTTTCTACCACTCATTTATAATTCCCGTGGATGAAGCAATTCTACAAGGTAAATCTAGGCTTGGCATGCATTGTCGGCCATTCATGCACCTTAGAAATTGCTGCTTGGCAAGATAATTGAGCATTTTTAAATTGTTTTGAAAATCATGAGTCTGTGCGTAGGCCCTATCGAATACCAAAATTCAAAAAGACATCTTTATGAATAAGTCCATTTTATTAAGAAACAATAAGGCGCAATTGGCAATCCCTGTTACTATTAAGGCACACAACCAGTTAGTCTGCCACAACAAATCTCTAATTGCAACTAAAAGCAAGTGTCAAAATTATAAATTTAGCGTGTGAAACCTTGCTCGGCAATGCCATACATAACTAATAAATGACAAACAAAAAAACAAAAGCAAAATGACATAAAAAACTTGCTTTTTGCGAAATGTATAATTATAACACTTACCTTGAGAATCCAATTGATAGCGACAGCCCCAGGAATAGCTTGGCTCTTAGAGACTCCAACTGAATTCAAAAGGGTTTTCGTTGTGAAAACTCCCATCGCTCCGCCAAAGAAATGCTGCAATAAAAGCAGAGCAAAAAAGTAGTTAAGTATATTGCCCCTCCCCCTAAAAGCCAAGCCAGCCCTAACCCCAGCCGCGAAACAAACGCACGCATACCTTCAAAGCTCTCCAAGTCATGTATGGCACATAGGATGGAATAACACTATCAGGAAAACCTTCAGGGACTACATAGGATCTAATGAATCCCATCAATTCCTGCAGCATTAAATCACTTCATGATAAAAATCCACAATTTCTTTAACAATAATAAATAATTCATCAAATTAAATCCAGAAACCTCAACGGGAGCTTGCGGAGTCTGCAATCCAACGGCGCGAATAGAATTCTTCTTGAACCGTCCAGAGGCGTCTCTCTCGGCGACATACTTCCATCTCCGGCCATCAATTTCCTCATAACAAATCAATCTCAAGGTGGAACCGAGAAATTCGTCTTCTAGAAGAGCCGATTGTGAGAGTGTGGGTGGATTGGCAGGAGGAGAAGGAGAAGAAGCCAAGTTAGCGCTTATACGCATCGTTTCACGGACAAGACGACGCGCTTCTTGTGAGGAAGTGGTAGACGTGGCTAGGGTTTGCGCCGTGTGATTCGGCGATTGCTTCATCTTGATCGGAGGCATCGAAGATATGGTGTCGGTTTGTGTTGTGGGGGCGTGGAGATGGGAAGTGGGTGGGATTTATTGAGAGGAGGGAGGGCTTTGGAATTAACGGGCAAAAGAAACGGGTGCCATTTAAAATAGGCATGTGGCCTGTCCCTACACGGAAGAAGATTACAATTGGCAAACACTAAGGCGAAAACTGAAGTGCGTGTTCGGGATTGTCGTGAAGTTAAAATGTCGGTTCTTTTTAAAAATATATAAAAATAATATTTTTTATTTTTAAATAATTATTTGTAATCTCACCATATTAAAAAAATAAAAAACACACAATAAAATTTTTTAAAATATAGTTTTAACTGCAAAAACAAATACCATTAATGCTATAAAGTATTGAATTGATTTTTTTATAATTTTGATATGTTAAAATAAAAAAATAATAAATAAAATATAAATAAAATGTGAAAAAATAACAAATTAAATGGTAGCTTTTAAATTTAATATGGTCAATAAAGAAATCAAAGAAAAAAAAATATGGTCACTTGTGCCAAAAGAAAAGTCTGTTTAAAACACATGCTGCACTATGATAAAAAGAGAGTTGAGATGAATTAAATGTCATTTTAGAAGCCATTATATAACCACCACATGGCATCTGACACATCACCTAAAAGATATAGAGAAAATTTATACACTAGCATGTACAACACACCTATCAACTAGATTTTTTTAATAATATTTATATTAAATCAATAATTGAGGAGGCCTTCGGTCAACATAATTAGTACAGGGAAAAAATAATATAAAAAGATAAAATAACCCTATTAATTTAAGTTATATATAAAAATTTACTTTTAAAATCAAATGAATTATTTCACTATCTAAAAAACACGATAAAAACCCTAGAGTTGAATTTATAGTGTAAAAAAAATGTTAAGGTTTTTCTAGTATTTTTCAAGAAGAAAATATAAAATCTAGAGTATTGACCTGACATGATTAAACAAGCAAAATAATTTAATAATATAATTTTAAAAATATATCATAAACTACACGAACAAATAAAAAAAAAACAATAATTAATAATAAAAAAATAATTTATCAATATTTTACTTAAAATTAAAAAAAAAATATGTTAGAGAATCACTGTTACTCTACCGTAAACACCACTTAATTATTAGAAAAAGCTTTTTAAGACAGTTCAAGCTTCATTCCAAAAGACTTTATAACAATACCAAAAGAGATCACACGCATCAAAATAATAATGTAAAAGATAAATTAAATAAAATATTATAAAAATAATATTTTATATTTATATTCAATCAACTAATTTAATATAATTGAAAGATAATATTTATTAGAAAAGGTAAATTTAACAAAATCATAATAAATAAAAAAACTCAAATTATCATTAAAATTAGTGAAAAATTCTACAGAAAATAGATTAAAAAAATAAAGGAATTCAATCACCAATAAAAAAATTATTAAGGAATAAAATTACAAAAAAAAAAACTTAAAAACATAGAAAAAATGAGCAAACCAGGGTGAATTTCCTATAAACTCGATTAATTTATCAAAAATACAATTTATAAAATTTTAGATTTGGATTTAATCAAGAAACTCAATTTCTAAATTAAATTGATAAAAACAAGTATTAATTAATATAATGGGGACCAAATTTAAAAGATAAAAAATTTAAAAGGGATTGAAAAAAATCAAATTTTATAAATAATTTTAAATAAAATAAATAGTAAAAAAAATATAAATAATCTCAAATAAAAAAATAATAAATAAAATATAAATAAAATGTGAAAAAATAACAAATTAAATGGTAGCTTTTAAATTTAATATGGTCAATAAAGAAATCAAAGAAAAAAAAATATGGTCACTTGTGCCAAAAGAAAAGTCTGTTTAAAACACATGCTGCACTTTTTTCATTGAAAAGCATTTTTTTTCAAATTTTTTTTTTTCATGAATTTGTATAGGAATGTCTAAAAGAGATAGCTTGGAAAGTACTATAAAATATAGAAACAGATTAGAAGCAATTCCATTTGACGGTATATATTAGAAATTAGAAAGAGCACGTCAAGCTAATTCTGTGTGATATTGGTGACGTGATAATTAATAAGGGTAAAATTGTAAATTTAAACAACTAGGATTCTTCTCCAGAGGTGAAATTATGAAGTAATATTTTCTTATTTGATACTAAAAATATTTTTATACCAATTTAAATGTTAATTAAAACCAAATTCTTTCTTTGCAAATTTTTTATGATACTGTTTGGCATTGCATTTCAAAAATATTTTTAAAAAATTTAAAATTATTTTTTTATTTGCTTTAAATTAATATGTTTTTGATGTTTTCAAATCATTTTGATGTTCTGATTTCAAAAATAATTTTTAAAAAATAAAAAAAATATTATTGGTATACTTTTTTAAATTAAAAACACTTTAAAAAGTAACAGTAATCACACTCCCAAATATGCTCTATATTATTTTTCTACATTAAAAAAAAATATTTTCATGTATATTGTTTTTCCAGAAGTAAAAAAAAATAAATTATCAATAAAATTTGTTGTTGTCTGTTTAAATTTTAAATACAAAAAATATGGTTGAAATTTGAAAGAAAATGAGTTTTTTATTATTTTTTATATTTATCTTTATTTTTAGAAGAATATCAAACTAACTTTTTGTGTGTTTCTCTCAAAGATAAAGTTTAAAAGTATGGTAATAATTATTTTTAGAGGTATTTTTACTTGAAAATATATAAAAATAATATATATATTTTTTTTAAAAAATTATTTTTAATATCAATATATAAAAAATATAAAAATATAAAATAAATGCTATCACAAAAACACACAGCAAAAACAAACAGTCCCCGGCAAACAAGGAACACTGCATCTGACGTCTCTCTGATTCAAGATCACTCCACGTGTTAAAAGCAACTCGGTTTCACGAAAAAACTGTCCTGTCTATGGTATCCGAGCTTCCTTCCATCTCTGCAACGCGACAAATTAATCCACTTTTTCGATGAAATGAAAGCAAGAGATGCGAGACAATGAACCTGTCGGGGGAAGTTAAGTACGATCAGTAATTTATTATTAATTGAATAAAAGAGGTTAATCTTGTCCTGTTTTATCAAATTAGTTATAGGAAAGTGTTTTTATATAAAAAAAAATTCAATTTATTTTTATTTTTATGTTATTTTAATGGATTTATATAAAAAATAAATTTAAAAATTTAAAAAAATATTTAAATATATTTTTATACAAAAATTATCTTAAAAAATATTTAAGTCTTTAATAATGTAAGTTGGTTTTCGTAAGTTTCATAGGATAAAAAATATTAATATAAAAATTTAGAAATTTGTTTGATGAAAAAATAAATGTAAAATAAATTTATTTAGATAATTTTAAAATTAACTTGGAAAAACATAAAGGGACATGTTCCATCTATCCCTAATTTTTGCCCTCTAAATTTTTAATATGAACATGTAAATATAAAATTGAGTTAATCACTATTGTTTTATTCGTATAAAAATAAGGTTGGCTATAACAGCTAGATTTTCATTTTTATGCAAGTGAAAAGTAGCAAATAAATATATAATTCAATTCATGAATTAAAAAAAAATAAAAATTTAAAATGCATGAAATACATTGTTAACTAGACATAAATTATTATTCATTACAATAATATAGATATCATTTTGCTTTCTCCATAAGAAATCAATGGTGTTGATATTGGGGTATAATGATATTTTTCAAATATTCATAAGTTATTATATGATCGGGACAATAAGTTATTTTACCTTTTAAATACTATACTATTCTAGAAAACAAAATATTTAAAAATATTGCACAAGAACAATTCAATTTTCTCACATTTTAAAAGCAATAGTGTAAGGAAAACAAAAAAGCAAAAATAGTAAAACTGCATCTATGAGCTTTTTTTTTTTTTTGAAATAAGTAATTTGAAAGAGAGGCAATTTAGTATTATGAATAATGTAAATATTATTAAAAAATTATTAATGCTTACGAGGCACATGCTAACAAGCAAGCCACACTCATACCTTTTAAGTGGTATGTATAGTGTCGTCTTACCTCTAAACACTGCATTCTAGGAAAACATTGCAGATGCCTAGCCATCCCTTTACCAATGGTGCTATGCGTGTGCATGACATAGCCATGATTGGGCTTGAATGGATTAGTTTTTTTTCCATCCTTTTCTCTTTTTTTTTTCTTTTGCCAAAATATTATGGTGTCATCTAATTTGTTTTTAGTTTTCAATTTGGTCCTCATTATTTAGTTTTTTTTTTATTTAGTTTTTTTAAAAATTTTATATCAAATTTGGTTTTCATTGTTTTGATTGTTATTTTCTTATTTTTAGTCATTTTTATAATTGAATTTTGTTTTCAGTTTTATTCCTCAACATTTGATTTCAAATTATTTTTATATGAAACTTATCTTCATTCTTTTAATTGTTATTTCTTTTGTTTTGGATCATTTTTGTTGCAATTTTTATCAACTTCATCCCTTAACATTTTGATGATTTGAAATTTTATCTTGTTATTTTTAGACCTTGTTTTCTATAGGGTTAGTTTCGGGTTTATGATTAGGGTTACAAACTTTGAAGATTAACTTGGGTTGACTTTGATTTTTTTAGGTCATTTTTTAAATTGTATTTTTTTTAATTTTATCATTTAATATTGATTTATTGGGAATTGGTTTTTTTTTCTCAATCTCTTTTCTATAGGGTTGCCCCAATCTTATATCCATGGTCGTAGAGTTAGCGTGTTGACTCAAATATTTTTTTATTTTTTAATTACTTTTTTAGTTTTGTCTTTTAACATTGAATTGTTTGATAATTAAGTTTTATAGTTTTATTCAGTTTGCGTTTCATAGGGTTACCCCAGTATCACAAGTAGATCGCATATTTGGCGTGCTAGCCTAGATGGGTTCAAGTTAAGTTTTTTGGCCTTTTTCACTTTGTCTTATTTTTTGTAAGTTTATTTATTGTTGTTGCCTTTTTTTGTTCATATTATCTAATTTAGTCTAGTTTATTAAACACAACCAAGTTAACAACCTGCTTTTCTATGAATGGTTGCGTCGTTTAACATTGTTTTTTATATTGAAAAAAATTTATGTCGGTTTGTGACGTCATGCATATTTTTTTTCTAAGGTGAAAATTATGATTAAAAATTATGATATTAATTGAAATGAAATAAAAATTGATGATATTGACTTAAATAATGAAGAAGATTGCTTAATTGATTAGGATTGAAAATTATAAAAAATTATAAAAATTATATCAAGGTACAAAGCTTACAACCATAAAAAAGAATCTAAAATCTTACTATTTTGGATCAGAGAGTCAAGCATTGATCAACCATTATCAAACTATGATCAAAATTCTAGTTTGAAATTATATAAATACTCCTTAAAAAATCAAGACAAGGAGAGGAGAAGTGTAAACCCCAAGAATAAACTCTTACCAAAAAAACATAAAATTAAATATATGATAAAACAAATTATGGGGTTAAATGTATAGAAAATTAAATAAATTCAATTACTGGAGGGGATTTTAAAAGATGTAAAGAGGTACAAATAAAATTGTAAAAAAAAATAAGAATGGGCCAAATAGAAGGGGGGATTTGAAATTTTCTTCCACCAAAATTGAGAGAAAAACACCAAAATAATCAAGTCTACACAAGTTTTAGACTACTAGGTAGAAAAAACATCATTTAGAAAAGGAATTAACAAGAAATAAAGTGAAATAATAGTGAGGGAAACAGAGGATAGGGCTAATTGCATGTAAGGAGGAAGGGGTTGAAAATTTTCAACAAAGTAAGAATCAAAATCCAAGTTACCTTAAGGTAAAGAGCCTTAAACCCAATTATAAAAACCAATTTAAATTTGATTAATAATCGTGCTCCAATTTTGAATTTGAAAAAATAGGGTTCTTGAGTGAGATTTGAGGGAATCATGGAAATTGTTGAAATTAATCTAATTGTAGTACTGTAAGTTAACCTCAACATGAAAAGATGTCAAAATACGAAAGAAAAATCAATGGCCAATGAAACAAAAGTGGCCGACCAATTGGGAGTTGAATGAGAGGAAAAGAAATTCTAATTTTTTTATAAAGTTCTTGTGATGTGTTGTTATAATATGAACAATAATTAAATAAGACAAATAATTGTATGAGAAGAAGAAAGAACCCTTAGTTCCCTTCGGCCAAGTTTTGACCAAGGCTAAATTAGAGAAAGGAAGGAGGAGTTTTGAGGTTTCATATGTTAATGATGAATGAATTAAGTGTGGTAGGAAGTTTACTAATAAGAAAAGAATGATAACTTGATAGTAGAGAACTTCGTAAATTGAATGCGGATAAAAAATGAGTTTCAGGCTATTTTTGGTCAAAACTGTTATTTTTGGTTAAAAAACCCGGTCCACCGAGTTGATACCCGTATATAGATTTTTTTTTAATTAAAATTAATTTTTAGCGGTTGAAAAGCTTTTTCTAATACTGATTTGAGTTTTTAATTTTACCCGTATAAATAAATATTATTATTATATATAATAAAACAAAAAAAATAATACAATTTTGTCACAATAGGCGGAGGATTTTTGCCGATAGTAGGTGGTGCAGCTGTACTTTGAAAATTTTGCACAATCCGTGATTCTATGTCCCCTCTCTATTGGCTATAAATAGCCAATCAAACTAAG
This sequence comes from Populus euphratica, assembly GCF_000495115.2. Lineage (NCBI taxonomy): Eukaryota > Viridiplantae > Streptophyta > Magnoliopsida > Malpighiales > Salicaceae > Populus > Populus euphratica. The sequence continues at coordinate 1,257,975 of NW_011499876.1, read as the reverse complement.
CCAGACAGGAAAAAAAAGAAAAGAAAAGAAATTTGAATTCGAGAGCTATTATTTGTGTTACTATTTTACACTGTTTATTTTATTTTCTACTTTTTCTTCACGCGAGTAAGATATTTATTTTTTAAAAAACAATTTGAAAAATATAAAAAATATCCTAACCGTTAGATCTAATAGTGTTTAAATTTGGGCCTTTGATTTTTTAGGATACAATAGGCATTACCACACCGGATTAAAACCCAAATCCATCTCAGCCTTTAAAATAATCTACCCTTCGATCCTGTTGCGCCACGTCATCAGGTGTACCAAACACTTGGCACACCGCGTTGCACCGGAACAAAGGTCTGCCCATCCAGACTGTCTGATCAACTTGCAGATCAAGCCAATTACAGTCGCACGATCAGTTCATTCGCGATCCAATGGTACACAGCCTTTAGAGGCACCGGTGCACCATACTCGCGTTCACACCGTAGCAAAATCTGGGAGCCTCTCTCTCCTCTCGCTGACGATTCTCTCTCTCTCATCGGATCTTCCATTTACGACCTTTTTAAGCTGGAAAAACACCACAAAAAGGTGCATCGTCCCCTCTGAAGCAAAACCCCGGCCGTTTTACACGCTTTCACCAACGAATTTAGCCGGAAAAAGGCCGCGACAGTCATCGACCAACCGGAGTTTCAAATCGATGATTCTCCCTCATCAGCCATCAACAGAAGACGAGAACACCGCCATGAGAATTCTCACCCTCAGATCTACTAGAATCAACCATCTGTTGGCTGGAAGCTCGCTGGAAAATTTTGCCACCTCTAATAGTAGCCGCGCATGAGGCACACGCGCCGCCAGTGGCATTTTCATAAATTTTCGGTAAATCCGAGGGTATTTTAGTCTTTTACCTATACAGTGGCACTCAAGTAATTTTTTTTATTTTTTATGGTATTTTTGATATTTTTATATATAAATACTTGTAATTTTTTTTTTTGCATGTAAAACAAACTAAAAAAACCAAAAATAAATATAAAAGAAATAACGACGCGGGTCCAACATCCATTTTATCATGTTATCGTTCATAGGTTCAAAACTCGATTCTCAAGTATAGATATACCCATTTCTCAATGATATCAAAATAATTTTTGTTTTATAAA